>NW_028186398.1:43587-67564 GCF_003343005.1 Rhea americana | reverse complement strand
TCTTAAAGAAAAGCAGTACTGGTGGCAAACATGGCTACCTGCTGTCCCGGGGAAAAATATCTTATGTTTTTTTTTTTTTAATTAAGAAGTTATAGACTTTTACTAAATGATACTATGCAATCTTTGATTTTCAGACTGTAAATGCTACAAATTTACAAAGAAAAATCTGCTAAATGACTAGATTATTTAGGTTATAYACATTAAAGTTTTTTTTTCTGCAATAAAATCTGAATAATAGAAAAGAAAGAAACATTCATGCTTTACGATGACAGTCTAATTATTGATGGTGTTTCAAATATTCTGAGGTAGGTTGTAAATCCTATCAGTAATCAGGCTGTTGTCTTTTAGAGTTCTCTRTGTTTGAGAGAAGTAGAACAAGTTTTGTTCTCTGGATCCAAGGTGTATATAAAATAGTCATTCAAAATAATTTTATAACAGAGTTTTTTGAATTATTACAGTTTTATATTTCTCTTTATTTACTCATCTTTTTTTGCAAAATTACAGAGAAWATCTAGAATTCACTGCATTAGTAATACTTTGAACTTGTAAACAGCAGATATTATGTTGTACCTTATTTTGYGAATAAACTAAAAGAGCTTCAAAGAAAAAGACATTAACCAGATAATGTTATTGTCGATGCTAGAGAGGTGAAGGTCATGTGTTTGTCTCTGAATAGCATACATTAGATTGTGAGACTGAATAAAAGGAACACAGATCTGTGAATATTAGGTATTTTCAGAGATTAGACACCTTGAACTATAGAGAATCAAGCATGTTTTAGTGCCAATTACCAGGTCAAATTCTGCTCTTAACTTCAATCATTCACTCACCAAAACAAGAGKATATATAAAAGCAGTATTTGCTCTATAATGACACAGTTTTCTTTCCACAATATTTCCTTTATCAAGTAAACTGCAGAGTAGTAATATCCACATAAGTTATCAAACATTTAATTTAAGACTGCTTTGAATTTCTGAGTTATTAATGGCTGTCTCTCTCCTTGGGTGATCAGTAAACCAATATTATTTATTTTCCAAGTATGCTGCACTTSTATCCATAACTGCACAACTTAAACTGTGAAGACCACTCACACAGCACACAATTTTCTAGTTTTTATTAATTGGTTTGACAATTAGTTTGACAATTGCACTGTACTGTACTGTATTGTACTGAGTTCAGCCAATTTGTCCAATAGCAGGAAATGAATTTCTAGCTTATCTGGACTGTATCAGGTTTTCTGTTGACTTCATGCAACAACTTCTTTGGTCTTTACTACAAACCTGCTATACCACTCAGCTTTGCATATTTTTCCTCCTCCATGCATAAGATGCATAGATTATATGTTGTATCATTGTCTTCAAGCTAAATATGGTCCATTTAATATAAGAAATGAAGAAACCAAACAAAAATGAGCAAAGTTTTCTTTCTCCTGAAACTATTTGCTAAACATGGTTATGCCAACAATGAACATAAATATCCTACTACATGTTTGCTTGTTTTTTGCACTAATGCTGAACTTACAGAGTCGTTCTTTTTACAGCACAATTACTAATTTTGCACTTCTTCACCAGCTGTGTTGACATTCTTCTTGTGAGAATCCTGCTGTCACATGCCTATCTTTCTGTTAAAAACCTTTTCATAGTGACTTCCTGTCTTCCTGATTTTAATTCTGAATATCTAGATGATGACATATAGTTGCTAGGAGAAACACATGGAAAAAGGGAAGTTCAGCTGCTTAACCAGGTAGGAACATCTGTACAAGTAGCAAAAACAGATTTGACTTCTGCCATTGTGATATTTTTGTAATATATTTGGGTTGCTTTCTAAGGTCTTTAGGCCCAGCTACCCCATCACATCCCCATAGTGCACTGAGACATACTGTGACTCTTGTGAAGCTCAGATCAGTCTGTCTTTGAAAATGGTAAATCTCAAACTTTATTGCTTAAATTTTATGCCAGCCAGATATTTTTACATACAGCCATGACTTAAGACATATTTGTTCCCTCTAAAATTGCAGTCTCATTAATGAAGTTTTATCATGTTTTGTTTGAAAGCATAGCATTTCCTTAAAATCTCTCTTCAATAAGATCCTTCTGAAACTCTTTTGGAAAAGAACACCTGAAATGTGTTGCTCATGTATAACAAACTTTGTGAAGCCARTGATGAGCACATTCACACCAATGTGGACAGTTTACATTTAAGATTGCTTGTTTGCTACAATCAGTCATGCTGAAGTAGATAAAGGGGCTACTGAAGGCTCAATTTTGCACTAGAAATCTAATTCTAAAAGTATATGGACTCAGCCTCACTGATGTAATGGAGAAATAATATATGTATCTTGCAAGATCAAGAGTGGAAGTCATCTAAGTAATCCCTTCTGAGTTTTCTCTTGTTTCAGATTGTGAAGACTACAGAGGGTCTGGCTGCCAAAAGGTCCTTCAGGAAGTAACAACTGAAATACAGCAATTGACTACAACCTATAAAACATCAGCTTTCTGCATGTGACAGAGTTTGCTTCTATGTTACCAAAATGGAGGCCTGAAATCATATTAAATCTGCTGCAGGAAGAAACTGGTCTAAAATCTATAGATGATTATTACTTCTTATCTGCTCCTGCAACATGTTTGTATTTCAGTACAAGGTCAGGGAGGGAGCTATAAAACATTGTATTGTTAGAAGTAAAGGCCAGGAAAGTATATGTTAATGGAAATACGAAACTAAGTTTTTCAAGTGCTTCACTTCAGAAATTATACTTAGATCATATAGCAAATTGTAGAGTACAATGTAAAATTTCCCTAACTAGTAGTAAAACTTATTCTACTAGAAATCTGAAGAGATAACAAAGATCAAAAACTTAATTATCAAAACCATGCCAAACAGTAGAGGGAAACATTAAATCACATAAAGATAGGCTATTTTAGGGGTTTGATATTATAAATTTAATTTTGGGAATATATAGGGTAAAAATGTTATTAAGATTTTCAAGCTTACTATGGGAAAATATAAAAGCCCACTACCAAGAAAACCAGAACAGATAGGTAAGGTTTTTATGCAAAATTGCAAAGTTATATCATTTTTTATATTCTCATTCTGATGCTGAATAAGCTAACTTCAATGAAGGTTTTATTCTGCTCCTATCTGTTCATGTAGATGTCTTCATGTAGAAGTCCTTCCAGATTTCTCAACTGATCTGACCAGCAAATACACTTTCACAGGGATAGTGATTTACAATCTTTGTAAAAAGATTGCTAATTCAGTTCTAAAACTCAGTGTTTGTAAACCTGGTGGACATCTTGAAAGAGAAAGGAAAATGTTTACATAGTTACTCAACCAATTCTAGTTGTACTATATGTAATTTGACCTTGCAAGGAATATTGTAATAATTTGGAGAGCCTTTGTCTGTTGAGTTAACTATCTGAAAAAAATTTAAAACAAGTATTTCAAAAGGGCTTTTTAGTACAATTGTATAGTTTTCACTCGATTCAGTATTCAAAAYCCAATTGTTATCTAAATTTTTCAAACTGTTCTCTCTGCTGCATTTTTCTTCATAATGAGCTTTCATATACTGTCAAAAATTGCTTCAATGTAGAGAAAATAATCTTTGGTAAGTACACCTTCACCTAGGAAAAAATATATCTTTACACTCTTAGCGGGTACTGCCCATTTTTGAAGAAGGAAGCAGGACAGAAAAAAAAATAGATAAAAAGATATTTTCAACAGAATCCACTTTTTCTTCTTAAACAAATCTCTTTCCTTGCCCCCACCACTACACAAACTTGCCATAGGTAACCATGTCAAGTAAGCACACACTAGCCAATCAAAGTTACTGTTATAATGAGTATTTTATAGGGTAAAAGTATTTTAAACAATCAAATCTTCTCTGTGTTAGCCTGTAAAGGCCACGTATTGTGCTGATCTTAGATTCTGCAAGGCTCCCTAGCAGCTCATTCTACTGCAGTGATACAAATAACACTGCCAAGAGTAAAGCAGSGAAATATAAAAACCAGCCCACTATRGGGTTGTGGCATCCTCAGTTTCAGGTTGATGTGCATGCAAGCACTAACACCACATTTGATATTTGAGTGTCCAAATGACAGTGCAACCGTTTACTGCAAAAAGAGTTGTTTCTTGTAAGCCTACTCATCAGCTCATACACATTCATTAGATTCTTCCACAGAGGAAAATTCAAGTCCATGTGACTTATGAGATCAAGCATAGTTGGTCCCAAAATATTTTCAAGATTAGAGTTTGCTTTCTTTTTGGAAGAAAATGTGAAATRTGAAATGTCCTGTGTAAGAAAAAATAAACAAACCTTCCATAAAATTGGTGAACACTACATATAAATAAATCCAGTAGTTCAGTGGTTAAAATCTTAATAAAAAACTAGATCTTCTAGACAGGGTAAAATTCTAACTGCAAACAATCTGACTAGTGATASTGATGTGAAAATTCACAAGTTTATGGAGAGGTGAACAAATGCAATTRCTTACTGATGCTTCCAAATGCAAAGGGATTTGCTCTTCAACACTCATCAAAGGGAAAATTCCTTTTCTTGCAGAAGGGAAGAATGTCAGAGAGAAGGGGGAGGGAAGGAGGAAAAAAATGCAGAAAAAAATATTATTAATATCAGTTTAGCATTTATTTATTGTTTAGCCCTTCATTGTTCTTATAATCTGTCCTACTGTCTTTATTGAAGGCATCTTGACAACTGCATTCAGAATAACCACAAACAATAGTCATTTTGAAAAGCACATTTTCTTACACTGCAAATGTACATCTAGCTTTGCAATGGCCACAGGAACATATTAATTCAATTAATCATACCATATTGGTGATTTTTGATTAAATATTATATTTATCTGTTTAATATTTTCTGATATTAATAGACTGAGGAAAATTAGAAGCTATAGATATAAAAGGACACACAAAGGATGTGTGTTTTTCCTTCAGGAAATCAACCTCAGAGACATCTATTTACTATTAATAGATCCAAAAGGTTGAGGTATTTTAAAAGCATATTTCTCARTGTAACTGAGATGTTCAGAAAACATTACTTCTAATGTTTCCTCTGGTAAAAGAARTGGATCACCATTTGATACAAAAATAGAACACAAAAACAATGGTAAACTTCTAATTGTGTAATATCCATAAAATCCAGGGAAGGGTAATAGTTGGGAAGAAGATATTAAAAATGCAGTACTGTCACATAATCTCTATAGATGGACATAAAAATTAAAGCTCCATTATATGATTTTCTCCTAATCATTAAGGGCATTTTTTTTTTTCTTTGAAAGGACTAAAATACTGCTAAGAGTCTCCTCTTCTTAATTCCAGAAATTTTATCTTTAATATATTTAAAAACAAGTCCTTCTAAGTCACTGTGATTTAGCTAAATTAATTAGAAGAAAGATACATTAGCCATACCCTCATTGCCTTTAACTGTTATTCTCTTCAATATGTCTTCTAAAAAAAACCAAACAATTGAGAATAAATTTTTTTTATATACAAGCAGCTACTTTATTTCTTTAAGAAGTGTTTTAATGTGACAGAAAGTTTAAGCTATAATTAAAAGGATTGGCACTCTAAAATGGAAAGAATAATTAATTCCGAGCAATGTCCTTCAAAAATCTAGGAGATATCTTACAGTCATTCTTGTTTTAAATAYAATTTAAACATTTGCATCAAGCAGTTACTGCTACTTGTGACCTCAAAAGCTCTTGAGGGAGATGGAGGTGATGGACACCACCAAGCACTATACACAACCTATATGACTGAAAAATTGTTTACAATAAAATTTTCCAAATAAGGAGCAAAATAGAAACCAGTTCCCAATTATCCTCACCTATAATAACCTCAGTGTTTAAGTGTTGTTCACATTCTTATGTACACTGAAGGAAAAGCACTTTAGACATAAAAATGGGCCTAAAATATTTATGATCCATTTACAGAAATGAGTTTTCATGCATTTAAAGAAGCCAGTACCTAAAAGGAAGTTGCTAACTGACTTGTGCTCAGATAACTTTCCCTGCTGTTCATCTTGTAGATGAAATTTTAAATGTACACTTTCAGGTTTTGCTGTCATTTTCAACTTATATCAGTGAAAGTTTTTGACATTGACACTAGGAATGAGATATGTGCAGAAATATGCCAAAGTGCAATTTTCAGAGTTCCATCTCCCACACCAAAGATTGTATTTTTGAACTTCAAGACTTCAGAATCCATTAGTGCCTMAAATTATTGCACAGAAGAATCCTGTGGTGCAAAATGGATTCCTAATAGTTTTTCTACAGCAGGGAATTCTTTATTTTTGCTATGTTYCCCACTACTCTTTTTCATTCAAGTTTGCCAGTATTCACAGTTCTGAAGTGTCTAAGATCCAAAAGATAGTTCTAACTATCATAGTTTAGTATAAAAGTAGGTTTTATTATGCTCTGTGCTTTTCATGAAATAYATTTCATTTTTCTTAAAACTCCGCATATTCAAACTAATTTCAGACGAGATTCATCTACAGATGTTCTACTTCCTTGGCTGACATATCAAGATATGACATTGTCACAAATTACTGCATCAATTTTGTCATGATATTACTATGTGACTTAATACAATACGACACGACTATCAAGAACCAGATGCAGCGCTTCATAACATCCAGAGTTAAACCAACATATTAAAACAAATTTTCCTTCAGCTACACTTATCACAAGGTTCATAAAAGTAGCCATGTTTGAACATATGCATGTGCAATCAAGCTGCTCTGCCATGAAGTAATACAAGGTTCCACTTTTTTTTTTTGTTTTGTTTTGTTTTGTTTTGTTTTTGGCCTCCAGTTGCTTTGAACGGGGAATTCAAAGTTCTCATATACAAATGTGTTTCTCACACAAGCAGTCACACTGCATTTACCTAATGAAACTATTTAGTGTAAATTATATGTTTAAAGTATGTACATCAATAGCTAGCATCAGTTCTGTTCTCATCATTCATGATGTTTGGACTCATGGCCTTAATACTATCTCAGCTGACCAGTAAATCACTCAGCAAACRTCCTGAAGATGTCTTGTCAACAGATTCACTCTGTTTACCAACAAAGTAAAATGACAGATCTGTACAAGATCTGCTTTCTAATATTGATTTTTAAAGGGAAATAGAGGGGGGAAAAAAAGACTGACCAGCCTGGTTTACTTTAGGTAGGGCTGCTCAGCTGATGAGAGGAGCTACACAAAGGAAGACATGGAAGAAAACAGCTGGTTTCAGATCATGAATAATGCAGGAAGACTTCTCCAAAAATAATTCTGAGCAGAGGTAGCTGAGGTGTAACTYACAGCCAGTTCAGTTCACTCAGCAGTTGCACAGATTACAGCCTGAAACAATCTTGTTCCAAGTTCAACAGCAAGGTAMGTGCACATAAAAGCAAATATGTACCAAAGTGTCTGCTTTGCATAGGAGCAAGTTACCACTTGCCAGCCGATACGTCTGTGTCTGYTTCTAAGGAGAACTCAGTGTTCCCCTCAGTGCCTTCTCCAGAAATTCAACCATTTCCAGGTCTCCAGTCTATATAGAACTGTAGGGAAAGGTGCCGCCTAGGAGGATGAGAAAAACAGGAAATAAAGGAATTTGGAGAAATATGTTCAGATGAGAGAATGACAAGTTATGGCTGAAAAAAAATATACCCTATTGTAGTTCTCAYGCAGTTAAGGAAACTGCGCAAAGAACTCATATTTGGCAATTTAACTCCCAAGAACTACAACATTGGAAATGGGAAGTAGACACTGCATAGGCATCTGGGTCAGAAAAAGAAAACAAAACAAACAAAAAGAAACAGGTTCCAGAAGTGAYGAAAATCAGGAGGTGATTTTGAAGGGAAAAACAAAGAAACAAATAGCTATGCTGTTACCAGAACAGTTCATCTCRGTCTTGCCCAGATTGCTTTTACAGCGCCCATCTCACAGCCACGACCCAGGGAGCAGCTTGGGCCCGTAGGAAGGAGGCCATCCCTCCCAGGATCAGCTGCTGTCACCATTTTCTTCTTCTGCTCCTCTCCCAGTCCAGTCCTGCAGCGATCCTAAGGCACAGGACACTATAAATAGAGCAGTGCATCTGCAGTGTTAAAATTCAGCACCTACGATCATTCCAGTTGGGGAAGAGAGCGATCGATTCTCCACTCGTAGCTCCCTCTAACCCCACAGAGCCCATCCTCCTTGCCTGCCCGCCTCAGCTCTGCAACTACAGCTCCTCCGACTCTCCAGCCTTCCCAAACTACAGCTGGTAGTTTGGTATAACATGGCTTTTTCCTCTTATCTTCCCAGAACCTACTAAATGTAAAACTGAGTTTTGCCTGCTCTGTTGAGAAGCTTTAAACCAGCTCTAGCTCCTATCAGCCACTCCTGGAAATGAGTGCCTGGTCCCACAATGATAACTGTCTTAGCTGTACGACCTGCAAATTTTGAAGGTACAAGCAAAGACTATCTCATTAAAATGTTTCATGCAAAAGTCACAAACAATCAACACCAAGTGCTAGCTATATATTCTTTTTTAAGATTAGTGAAGGCATATGTTCAAACAGCACTGACCAGTCACAACTGACAAACGAAAAGAAAACTGCTTACCATACTTTTGTTTCCCTCCTTTCTGTTTTGCATAGTGCCATTCATTTCTCCKTAGTGGTTCTGGACAATGCATGCACATAAAATATTTAAACAGAAGGTAGGCTGTTACTTATTCTCTTTTAATACCAATTTAAAAATTGAGTAACTTAACACAGTGTTTTTTATTTCACCAGGATTAGAAAGTATTTAAAAGGATGAGACTGTGGCATTTGAGTCATGTGGCATTTGCATGAACTGCAACTGTTCATCAGAGCTTCAGTAAAGAGGTAATTATTGAGCCAAATTCTTTTGAATGAATCAACTGTGATTAGGACAGTACATGCAATTGTATGACCATAAGAAAAAAAGAAATCAAACAAACTTCTAGTACAGTTTGTATAACTAAGTATTTCTTTACATAGATTCAAAGAATAATTTTGTTTGAAAGAGATTGCTGGAAGTCTACTTTGGAAAAGATTTCTAGAAGTCACCTCATCCAACCTCCTGCTCAAAGGAGGACCAACTTTCAGTTCTCTAAATAGCCTATTTCAGTTTTTAACTATTCTCTCTGTGGTGTTCTTTTTTTTTTTCATTTCTGAGAGGGTTTTTTTTTTTTCTCTCTCTCTCTCTCTTCTTCCTTTGGATTTCCCTTGCTGCAACTTGTGATCATTGCACTGTATCCTTTCACTGTTTGCCTTCGAGAACCATCTGGTCTCATCTGCTTCATCCATCTCCATAGTCAGTTGAAGGCAGCAATTAGATACTCCTGAGCCTTCTCTTCTACAGGCTGAAAAGACCCAGCTTCAGACTTGGTAACTTTGCATAATCAAATATAGACTCCCTGCATCACAGACAGCTCAACAAACATCCAGTCCAGAACGTTTCTAGAACATCTGCTCCATCCACCGACACGTTCTACCACTCAGAACAGAACAATCTTCTTCAACGCTCCAGGAAAAAAAAAAAAGAAAGAAAAAAAAAAAAAAAAAAAAAAAAAGAAATACTATGAGAGTGACCAAAACCCCATGAATGGATTCATCTCGAGAAAAAAAATAAAAAAAAAAAAATAAAAAAAGGACATATTTGTCTTCCTGCAGAAGAAGACAAATAAATTGAGTCAAGGTACTCCCTAGACAAAGGCAATTTACACTTGACTTACCCGCATTTTCAAGTCCTGTCAGAAGATGAACAAGGCTCACCAAATGGATTTATTTATTTTAAGTAGCAGTAAAAATATGAGTTCAATCTGCTCTACATCTTATGCTCAGGTATAATTAACTTCCATTCAGAATCAGGCTAAAGGACATCAGCTAAGTTATTTTTCCTCTTAATGTGAAAATTCTCTTCTAGGCCCTGAAAACAAGTAGCAGATTACTTGAAGCATGAGAATTAATAAACAAACTTGTTGCAAAAAACTGTCTTGGAAAGATTTCAAAAATTAATACTGTGTTTAGAATTGGTACAGGGTTCATTAATGAACCTGCACTAGTGACAGTTTTACTGTGAAGTTTCTCTGTACAGTCTTAACAAATTTTCAGAACTGGAAATTAGTCTACTGAGTTTATAACTAGGACAATGAAAAATCCATCCATATTAAACTAACAGAACAGATCTATTCTCTAATAATATGCCTTCCTAAAGATACTAATCCTGTTTAGTAAATGTTAGGTGGCTTTACACAGCTATTAAAGAAAATGAAAAACCTAAGCCTTATCTAAAATATTAGAATATAGACTACTATCTTAAAAATAGTACTATAATCCTAAAAAATATTTCTAATGATGACTGGCTGGAGTAGGATCAAACATATTACTGCTATAACTAAATAAAATGGAAACCTCTAATTTATTATGCTTTAATGGAACAGTCTATCATAATTTAATGAGTGCATTCCTATACATATTTTTTTTTCATGTATGGTGTAAAAATGTAATTGTTTTGATGAATGATTTTCAGGGTATCCATAAATGTTATTGATTTTGCAGGAGGTGTGGAGCAAAAACCATTTTCCAGATCATTCAAAGCAACTAAATTAACAAAAGAGCACATTTAAGTTTCATTTCTTTAAAAATATTAGAATAAAGTCAAATGCAGTAACTCACCAAATTCTCCTTGTGTTTAAATTTAAGCAAAAGCCTAAAATTGGAAACACTTCTCTCTGCAGTCTCCAGAAAAAGAAATTGCAATGATGACAAAACTCTTCCTAAGGGCATTCTTAAATATACATATATATATATATATGCATATATATACACACTTATATATATATAGCACTCCCTCCTTTATTGTAGAAGATTTATTTGGATAATTTTATGGAGTTACAATGAAGTATTGTCACTCAGAAAAATGATTTAGATTATCATGAGCTATACATATGTTTTGTATTTGCTGCCTCTTCAGCTCTGATATTCAATGAATATTAGAATATCAGAAAACCACATGTTTAACTACAAAAAAAATCATATAGATTAAGAAACAGACTCAAAGTTCAAAAAAAAAAAAAACAGGAAGACATGAAACACTGAATTTTGGCATAACAGAAATAACAGAAAAGAGACAAACATCAAGGACAAATCTCTAGTCTTAAAATATCTGTGCATAAAAAACCTCACAGATATTTTACTTGCAAAGGCTAGACCGAAAGATAATAYGACTTCAGCAGAATTCCAAAATATTAACATTCTTCCACTGAGAAAAGCCTGTGTATGTTCAATATGCTACGTTATCCCAGGATACAACTAAAAAGTCAACATCGCCTAAGTGAAATCAAGGAGTAAACCGTTCAGCTGAAATCAAATCAAGGCTACAAAAATTCTCCCTAAAAAGGTTACTTAGAGAATCAATAACACAGTCAAATTTTCTCTTTTGTAGTTATTTCGAATGCCATCTAAGAGTCACTCACAACAGTAGCACTTGTTTGCCAACTAGAGCGTCGCACAGGAACATCATCAGACTTAGCAAGATTGCAACACTGTGGGGGACTTGACAAGTGTGGATTAATCACCTACCAGAATGGAAGATTACATTTATGAGTCTTTTTATTTTGCAAAAGAGTTTCCTACTTATCTATTTATCCTCGCTTCTTAATTTTTTTGCCCATTAGTTTCCTTTATTCATTTCCTCAGTAAAAAGTTATAAATGGGTCATTTGAAATAATTATTTGTTTATGTCCTTATGCCATTAAACAAATGGTAAATATTTATCATTCTTGCTTTTCACCAGATAATGCTTTGGATACACAAGAATTATTATATTCTAGTACTGGGAGTTAAACGTTTTCTCCCAGTTGTCACTGACTGTATTTAACTAACTCAGATTGTTTCAGAAAAATAATTGAAATTCTCAACTATTAACTTTGGCTTCCAAATCCATTAACATAATATCATATTGTTAGTCCCAAAGTCAAACCTCTTCCCAGTGTCATTATAAAACAGTCTGTACTATATGTCTGTAACTCCTACTGTGTTATACATACTATTTGAGAAGAAGATTACAAAATTGGTTCACACAAGCTCCCTCATGCACTTGGTTCTCACTTACTCTGGCCTCATCCAGATTTTTTTGGCTTTGCCCATCAGTGAGCCAGATCTCTGCCAATTTCTTAGCTCCCTCCAGAAGCCTTTGCTTCTGCCTTTTGTTTCTGTGTACTCTAGTTTCTGTCTCGGTAACAAAGCTACTGCTTTGTAAGATGAAAATTTTGTTTTGCTCTTTATTGACTAAATAATCCAGCCTAGATAACAGCCTAAAACAATGGGAAGATGTAGTTTAGAAAAGCACAAAAGTGACAAAAGCAACCACATCAAAACAACAACAGCAGCAACCATCTAAGCTACCTAAAGAGAACAAAGGAAGAGCTCTGCATGTAAGAYTGTAATATTTTACTGAAAATGTACTGTTGCAAAAGTTTAGTCAATCTGATGCAACCTAAAGTTCTGAAACAATACATTGATTTTAATCAGCCCTTCAGATAGTTAGCTTGCTTCTCTAATTYGGACAAATTCTGTGTCACCCCTTAGTTAAAAATCTGAATATCCACCAAACTTGCTTTTGAACAGAATTACTGTTCAGAATTACTTCAAAATAGGGATATGGAAAAAGCATCAGTTATCCTATTGGGGAAAAAAGTAGCATTCACTTTAAATCATTTGAAAAGACAAAAATGGAAAAAAAATCAACAGAGCTATGAATAATAACTACAGTTTATACATGTTGTATAAATAGAAGATATAGGCACTCTTGACTTTCTGAAGAAAGACAGAAAGTAGAATAAACAGAAGTTAACTCATTTCTAAATATAAGAGACATTTATGGCTAAGATCAATAGTAAAATATAACTGAGGACCACTAGGTGCCTTTGTACATAATTATGATCATCAGTTAGCACTGACCGCTATCATTACACGTGTTAATTATCACTCAGTTTTGACCAAAATAATCTTATGGTTGTAAAACTACTTTTAATACACCAGGACTATTTTTTGGTTATTACTGAACCCTAGGAATAGTTATATTTAGACTAAATACTCCTCCAAATTTTTCATCTAGTTCTTATCTCCCTAACTCCTGTTATAAATACCCTACTCTAGGACAAAAAAATCCTATGCATGCATGTTTTTACTATGCATGCATGCATGCACACACATTTTATTGTCTCACTTTCAGTATGGGAATGGGAATGATATACAAATTCAATTCAATTCAGTTCCTGAAAAATGTTTTTGTGTTTGTGGAGGAAGTAAAAAAAAAAAAAATGTGGCAAAATTCTGAACTCCTTTTTATTGTTTCAACTGAAATTATTAGAATTAATAATAGCCACTCAGGACCATTCTTCAAAATGGAAATGAACTTTCATTAGATTTGTCTGATTTTTTTACACCCCTGTAAAAAGCTGTCTAAATAATATTATTTGGATGTAAATTTACAAAAAAAAATTGTTTGAAGAAAATATTTAGTATTAAAAATASATGAAATGTAAATTATGACAGCATATTACAAGATTTAGAACTTTAGTATAAAAAGGAAATTAGTGATCACTTTGCATACACATAGTTAGACATTCAATAAATTCCTATGAAAAAGTCTAAAATGCTCTTAATAAGGTCGCTTGAATATGTAATATTCCATCATGCAAAGTCCTTTTCCAAATTCTTAATTAAAATTCCTCTAGGACTGCAATATTTTTATGTAGCTGTTCTTAAATTAAAAGACTTGTTCTTCAAGCATTTAGAACTTACCGACTTTGTCATACAAGTATTCTGCCCTTGTAAAGGTGCAGAGGCTACACAAGTGCAAGAGGCTTTGATCTCTTTGTTCCAGAGACTACTTTAGCAGCAACTGCTTGCAAAAATCTATAAGTCATAAGATGCAATCTGTATCACACAGTGCAGATCAAACTGCTTTAGAAATGTTTATATATGAGGCACAAACTGAATTTGCTTTTCAAATTTCAGCTTGCATTCATAGGGCTTGCCACTGACTACAGTAGGTAATTCAAGATTAACATTTTTATATTCCAGGTTAACCTTTAAGTCCCTGGAACTAAACTAATATAACTAGGAGCCTAATCTACCAAGCTGACCTGTGWGAATGATTAGCTTCATGCTCCAGTTAATTCAATAACATGCAGTTAGRTCTGGTTTCTAGAGATCCCAGATGCTAAACACTCAAAAAGTCAAACTTAGTAGGTATCTAAAATAGGACTACTGAATGACTAAACTTATAAAAGCTGGAAGCTGTGCCTTTGCTGAATTATTTTATTCCTTTCTACAAGCATCTCAAAGTAAAATTGTGCAGCAAGTGGGATACTTAATTCAGCTCAAAACAAATTTGGGGTTTTTATCAGGAAAAAGAAAATTTTCCTTACTCCCAGTAGATCTAAAGAAAAGCTTTGAACAACTATCAAGAAAAATTCTGAACAACCTGTTACATTTACAAAAAGTTTTAGTTCTAAAATAGAACYCTGACCAACACCGTATTTCTTTACTTACACACAGTTATCACAAAAGAGATAAACTATAAAATACAGATCAWAACTGTGATGTTTCCTTACCTCCTTCTTCAACCTGCAATGTACAGGGAGACATGTTGCTCCCCACACAATGGCCATTACAGCTTTTAAAGCTGCTATAATCAGCATTTTGTAAAATGAAATGATTTTGTTTCTATATTCTAGCTGAAGAGCTGAAAAATGATACATTAGAATTACTAACAGTCCTTGGAGAGCACAGCATGAAGCTGAGAAAATAGAAAGGCATAATTTCATTTTCTTAGTAAATAAGCAATTACAAATCTTACATTGTTTAAATTTATCAGAAAAGAAATTTTGAACCTCCATAATATATAAGCTATCAGAAACATTTTATTCTTTTATCAAAGTAATAAGACAATAAAAAAAAGCACTTGATTGGTTCCATGAAATTTTAAATGCCCACCTGCGATTCTCTAAAATTTTGCTAAACATAGCAAAACTTTAAAGCGCTGCTGCCTTTTCCTTCATTATTTTTAGGGAACTATTTATTATAAGTTAACCCCCTTGTGTACAATGAAACACTTCTATGTCTGTATCAGAAAAATAGAAAAAAAAATATTGCAGTTTCAAAATCTGAGAAACTCCAAGAATCCTTGCACAAAGGATATTCATTTTCTTGATAAAACTAGAGTTATTTTATGAGGCATTACAGAATTCTCTCTCTCTTTTTTTAATCAGCTTAAATGCTTTTAAGCAAAAACTAGAAACTTCTGGTGTATCAAATCTATGCAGGCCCGTACCCATTTCAGGAGATAAATTATTTGCCTTTTTAAACTTTTGACTCTTCAAAAATATTCACAGATTAATGTCTTGCAAAGTTTATTTAAAAATCCAAGGCTTCATCTGCCCTGCATGATCAATTTTTAGAAAGAGTCTACACTTAAAAATTAATTATTCTAAACCATAAGATGATTTCATTCTTTTTCATGAAGACAGAGAACTAGCTGAAATAAATTACAAAGGATTACTACTTTCTATGGATTTTATTCATAGTTTTGTAATCCTTCAAATTTTTCTTTCCTGGAAGTATAATTTGGTTTATCGTTTTGTGTTATTTCTTTGAAGTTTCAGATATTGGCCTCTGTCAGACATAGCAAATCACACAAGATGAATCCCTGGTCCAATCTAGCATGGGAACAATTTCTTATATTCTCCGTGYCACTGCTAGACAGTGAATTTATTAAAGATTGCAAGAAGCATACAGAAAAAAAAAAGAAAAAAAGCAGGATTACAGCTGTGTTACATGGCAGAAGCTAATAATCTAACAAAAGAATCATATACTAAAAGATTCAATGGTAAGATAATTTGGAAGTACATCTTTACTTAAGAGCAAGAAAGTCACACTGCAGGAAGGACACTTGAGTATTCCAAAATCCATAGCTGATTATTAGGTATCAAACTGAACTAGAAGTGAACAAAGCACAACTTAGATTAAAAACAATCAAAATCCTGCCACAAAGGTCAACTTTGATCAAGACCTGAAGAGCATGAATAAGGGAAGAGCTATAGAAGCCAGTGAAATAAAGTTAATTGCAGTTTTTAAAATARCTTTCTGAGCCATTAGCACTAATAAATTTCAATCTTAAAATAGAAAAATGCAAAGAGGAAGTGATGCTAGCACCTATTATATTGAAAAAAAACCACATTATTTGCTAATGTGGGGGGAYGCTCCCAGCTTTCCCCCACCGTGCCCCATCTGGTGCCAGTTACAAGCAGKCTGCATTCTTGTGCCTTGCWCTCTGAAAGGGAGGATGTCAGGACTTTGAGATAAGGCCTGCCTGGGCATCAGGACCTTGAGAGTTAACACCTGCTTTCACTCTTACATCTTGCATTCCAAAAGGGAGGACTCAAGACTTAGAGATAAATCCTGCATGGGCACCAGGACCCACCAGGACTTGAGAAACAAAGTCTCCTGTTACTGGTGGGGCAATGTTAATGGTGGTGGTCTGGATTTACCTCCTTCTGTCAGGACCTTGAGAGATCACACCAATTTTTCACTGCTGGGGCAGTGTTATTGTTGTGGTCCAGAATTAACTCCTCGTTACCCCAGCTATGGGATCTTTCCTTGGGACCACCACTGCAAGAGTAAAGCAGTCATTCGCCATCACTCAAACTCCTTTCTCCAGTGCTGCCCAAGGCAGCTAGCCTGYCATTGGGGGTGTTTGGCCACCCACCACCACCACCACCACGTGACTGTGAGTGTGATCATCATACCAAGGACAGAGGAAGATTTGAAACTTGCAGCAGASAAAAGCTAAGGACTGCAACTGCGTGAAGACAACACTGAGGCAACRCGAGGCAGCGCATGGATAAGATCAATCAGAATTGGCTTGCCTAGTTCATTCATTTGGGTAGTTACAATTAGTCTAAATTAGCTAGCTTTGTTTACTAAGTAGTTACCATTAACATAACCTCTATTGTAATTAAAAAATAAGTATTCTAGTTGAGCTAAGTTTCTGTTAATAAGAACTGTTGCTTTGTACCATTGTAACTTGTGTAATAAATGTTGATCTTTGAMACAAGTGATGGAGTCATACAGTAAATCTCCTTCTCTCTCTCCTCCCCTCCCTTGCGCCACAAGAAACCCATGCGATTCATGGGAGTATTGTAAAGATAGTTKGTCATCCCACGACACCTAATGAGGGGAAATGATACTTGGAAAACACTGGAATCACTTACAAAATAGAATTATAAATGTTAAAGATGCATTCATAGAGACCAGATTTCCCAAACCAACTTGATCATTTGTCTAGTGTTGATACAATTGCAGAACTATGAGAAAAATRCGCAGGAGATCTGTCTGGATTTCAGAAAATATATTTGATGCTATGTCACAGCATATCCTATGGGGAAATTAAATCAAATTGGTTTGGGGAGAAATACAATTAAATGGATCCAAAGCTGTCTGTCTAACTCAGGAGAGGGTAATTATAAATAGTGTTCCAKCTACATGAGGAAATAATGTCCAGCACGTTCCCCCAGGGATGTCCTTGGGGTCTCATTATATCCAGTATCTTTACATTAGCATTCTAAAAATTTACAAAAGTGGGGATAAATAGTTGCACTCACACCTATTGAGTCCTATCTATGTCAGAGGATCCCCACACTATTCAAATCTTAAAAAACTCTTTTGTATCCACACTGCAAGTTCTTAGGCTCTGAACTCTGAACTGCTTCACTGAAGATGAAGTGTAGACATGACAGAGATGTTTTACCTCATATGTCTTCTTACAGGCCCAGCAAGCTCTTGTGGGCTCTTCAGTGCATTAGCTTTAAGTGACCTTAYTTATCCTGTGACAGTCTAGAAAAAAACAAGCCACATTTTATCCCTAACTAGAAAAAATGAGAGGTGGGGGTCCAGCAATAACCAATATTCTTGCTATGCTTCGCTGTACATACCTCRTTGCTTTGTAGCCAATTAAATATGAGTTTTGCCATTACCAGGAGAAGGAGGAAGGCTTTGGGTGACCTGCCTGCACAGGGTCTCCAGCAGTGGCTGGGTTAAGTTTTGCAGGCACCCATCCTGAGTGCCCAGACAGTCTGAGCTTCAGACCCTGGGGAAGGGTCTGACAGCCCCAGACAGTCCCTGTCCAGCAAACAGTCCCTGGGGCCAGGGCTGCAAGGCAGCTTTCACCCCTTAGATAGCAGCAAGGGAAAGGCAACAGAACGGGATGAGAAAATGTATAAAAATATTCCCAAGCAAACCCCAAGTCTGAAAAGGAGTAAGATGACATCACACTCCCCTGGCAAAGAATAGGAAGAAATTCCCATCGCGAACCTCTGGCTCTCGCTGGCCAGGAGTTCAGGATGCTGACAACTCGTAACTCCTCGCTGCCCCCTTCTTCTTGAGGAAGACAAAAGCCAAGCTTGGGATTTAGTCAAACTTTGGAAGGGTCAGTGAACATCAGAGAAAAGGGAACAGACGCAAGTTCTTTTGTACAGCACTTTTAAAAGTTAATGAGGTTTAACTAATTAATTACGTTTTCCTATACTAATGTAGACTATGAATGCTAGTATTACTGTAATTGGACTAATAATTTGGCCTGCAAGACTGTTAAAATATTAATTGGACTAGTAATAAAATTTCTAGCTCCATTCAGACAGTGTGCCCCCACCCCTGCTCATAACAAGATTTTGAGCACAACATCTCACACTGCAGCTGTGAACAATGTTGGCATTTCTGAAATTGATGTTACTGCCTGGGTTGGCCTCCGCTGTGTAGTGGGAATAGGCGTGGAGGCAGCACCTAGCAAGCCCTTCTGTCCAAATCTATCATGTCTGGTAGTTAAAAATAGCTGTAAGGAATACAAACACACACTTCATTTGACAGAAACTATACTCAGATTGGTCAAGGTCATCTAAGGTTTAACATTTCTAGGATGATGTAGTCTTAGAAAGTTTTGTTTCTCAAAGGTAGGATCTATGTACTATGTTGCAGCAGTTTGTAGAGTGTGACCATCAGATTGTTTCTTAGGCCTTCCTTTCTTCAATACCATACATTAGCATGCAGCCTAGCCAGCCTGGCTCTCAGAACTGGGGATATATGACAAGGAAGCATCTTTAGTTTTTCCTTATTTATTGCTTAAAAACTCCATTGTAGCGGCGATCAGTAGATTCATACATGGATGGGTGATTTTCCGTTTCTTCTAGCAGCAGAAAACAACTAACAGTTCTAGAGTCCATTTATTTCTTTTATCTGTAATAGTTCCTTAATTTTTAAGCAGAAAATCAGTTTGAGCACTTTCTGTCATTCCCATATCCCTTTTTAAAGCTAGAAAAACCTATGGAGGAGGAGAGGAAGGATTTAGCTAACTGTGATTTCACAAACTCTCAACATGCACTAGTTCTTTGCCTATTGACTAATCCAATACAGACCAGACCCTTCTGTCCTGCCACTAGCCCTTCTCAGTTCTCTAGTTACAAAGAAATAATCAAGTATAGTTTTGGATCGGGTCTTCCTAGMTCTCAACAATCCACTGGCAAATGCTGATGTGACTCTACTGTCCCTTCAAGTTCTGGCTCTTCAGGAGGAAAAGGTCAGCAAGATAACATTATACAACAAAATTCAGGTTCCTGCAATCCAGCTTTAAGAATTACTTCTCCTTCTTATCCTCAAAATACCCTTTCCTACTGTTGTGAGCCTTCCTGTGAAAACTTATAGAAACCCTAGAACAACTTTTTGTTACATCCCTTACTGTTTCCTCCAGGCAGCTTCTGTTCATATTCAGTTTCAACTGGTTTAGCTAGTTCTCTATCTTCCCTCTGATCTCTGTTCTTAATGCTCTAGTGTAAGCCCTTGTTCTTAATATGTGTAAATGAGCTGGATCTGGCCTAACAGAGAGGGCACTGCACTTATTTTGCTTAAAATGACATGGACACTTGCACAAACAGGAATCATATCACCCTTAGAAACAGTGGAGCATTTTGCTAGAGTGTTTTCTTTCAATTATAGTWTACTTTATAAATATTCTCAAGATTGTTTTTCAGAATCATGTCTTCTGAGTTCCATAAATAGGGTCTAGAATTAGGAGAAAAATGTTAAGATGTGATATATTCATGATATACTAAAATAAATATACTAGAGCCTAGGAATGCTTTTTATGGCCTAATCCTGMTGTTGATTCCTCCATATGAAAAGCTTTAAAGATATTAAGCAAGCAATAACACTTAAATTTTTAGTAAAAACAAAAACATTCTTTTTTGCTGATAATGAATCACCAACGCTAGCTCACAAACCAGACAAGCACAATAAAATATGCATAGTAAGAACAGTGAATATGGTAGTCCATCTTGAGCCCAGAATTTTGAAACCTTTTAACAGGTTTAGTACAGTAWCATACAAAACCTTGTACCAATTTTGCAAATATCCACAAGATTATTTAAAAAGTCAATCAGCCCTTTCTACATGCTGTGTTTTTGTTTTTCCTTTATATTTTAAGAAATCAGTCTATTTCTTAAATTTTCACCTGAAATTCAAAATGCAATTACAACAATAGAATATTACTTCATAGTGAATTTTCAGATTTATAAGCACAGGGGAGGTCCAGAGAGAGGACTAGCTGTAAATTTACTTGGAATAAAAATAACACATGATTTTTGCAAAAGGACATGTTATCTATTCTCAAATCTGGATCTAAATTCTGTGTGAAATCCTGCATTATTTCTCAGTTCCAAAATAACTTTTTAAGGCATATCTTAGAGATTCTGAGTTACTAGAGACTGCATTTTTTTTTCTTCCTTTAATTCAAAAACCCTCTRTGGAACTATTTAAAATCAAAATTCTGGAATCTTCAATGGTAAGTTTATGCTTTCCTCCTCTGTGCCTTCACAAAAAAAAMCCCACCATCAACAACAAAAAAAMCCCTCAAATACTATATAAAACCATCAAGAACCAAATGAAAAGAAATGATGAAAAAAAAAAAGATAAAGCAAAATACTGAATCAAGTTCAATCATAAAAAGGCAGTCACAGAACAATATATACTACTGTAATATTCCTTTACAAATGCATGGACAAAAAGCAGAGTCAACTTAGTTACACAGCACTTATACAACACTTTGACCTGTGCTGTTAAAGAGAAGACTGTCTGTCCCTCAAGCTTTTCTGTCCCTTGAGTTTAAATTGTCCACATCTCAGCACAGCCTGGGACTGACAGTTTTTGTCCCTTGTGGTGTGTTTTAACTTGCAAACACAGACAGCAAGAAATATCAAATTCCTATTAAGTTAATGGGTCTCCAAACAGTATTTGGATTGGTTATGGATTGTTTAATTTTCCCCCACATAGAGCACCTTACAAAATCCCAGTAAGCACAATGATATAGACATTCACCTGTGGAAAAAAATGAGACAAGTAGTTTTGTCAGTATCAAAAGTCAAAGTGGACTCTGATTTTCTTCCTTGCCTGGTCATGAATTTTATCATCTTGCTGATGATACCAAACTGGGAGGAGTGGCTGTGCTGCCATTCAGAGAGACCTGGACAGGTTGGAGAGCTGGGCAGACAGAAACCTCATGAAGCTGAACAGGGGCAAGTGCAGAGTCCTGCACGTAGGGAAAAATAACCYKAGGCACCAGTACAGGCTGGGGGCTGACCTGCTGGAGAGCAGCTCTGCAGAGAAAGACCTGGGAGTGCTGGTGGATGACAAACGGACYATGAGCCAGCAATGTGTCCTTGTGGCCAAGARGGCCAATGGTGTCCTTGGGTGCATTAGGAAGAAAGAGTGTTGCCAGCAGGTGGAGGGAGGTGATCCTGCCCCTCTACTCAGCCCTGCTGAGGCCTCATCTCAAGTGCTGTGTCCAGTTCTGGGCTCCCCAGTAAAAGAGAGACATGGAGCTACTGGAGAGAGTCCAGCGTAGGGCTACAAAGATGATCAGAGGACTGGAGCACCTGCCCTATGAGGAAGGGCTGTGAGAGCTGGGCCTCTTCAGCCTGGGGAAGAGAAGTCTGGGGGGGGGGAATCTTATACACATTGATACGTACCTGAAGGGAGGGTGTCAATGGGACGGGGACAAACTCTTTTCAGTAGTGCCATGTGACAGGACAAGAGGCAATGGGCAGAAATTGAAGCACAGGAAGTTCCGCCTGACCGTGAGGGAGAATTTCTTCCCTGTGAGAGTGACAGAGCCCTGGACCAGGTTGCCCAGAGAGGTTGTGGAGTCTCCTTCTCTGGAGATCTTCAAGGCCTGCCTGGATGCAACCTTGTCTACCATACTCTAGGTGACCCTGCTTGAGCAGGGAGGTTGGACTAGATGATCTCCAGAGGTCCCTTCCAACCTTACCGATTCTGTGATTCTGTGATTTTCCTCACGTTGTTAGATGTGTTTCTCCTTACCTCCTCTTCCAATTTAATTTTTACTCAGTTTGTCTGGTATTTCTGTTCATATGTTGGTTGAGAAGAAGCAAACTGTGTCTCCATTGGAAAGTTCTCCAAATTAACAGACTAGTTGAAAACAAGACGGTTAACTATATCCGATCAACATTAATTAGAAGGCATAAATTATTGACCACATATATAGACTAAGATAACAAGCTCACTTCCACAATGGTTAAATACTATGTACCTTTCCCCAAAAGGTAAAATAATTTTTTATTATAACATATTCACTATAGTAACTGTGAGTGCCATGCTGTGTCTTTCCATCTACACAGTTATCACAAGGAATTAATCCAAATCCCTTTCATATGAATAAAGTTTATTGGRTCTAAAAAAGAGTTTCGTTTTAGCTGAGTTTAAATTTGGTTTGCCCACAATAAGGATCCAAAGGATTAATGCTGGGGTTCTCACATCAGGGTTCAGGAAAAGGGAAAATATGTTTTTTTTTTTTCTAAAATTATGTGTGGTATAGCTATATTTGCTTTCTATATTAGCAATGTTCACCGAAGGTTTTGTACTTAGGTACCAACTTATGTAAATCTTTGTGTTCTAAACATCATATAATGGATTCCCTTGCAAAATACAAATCTAAAGACTCTAAATGTCTTTACAGCTCGATCTCCCCATTATAGGTCTATATTGTATTTACATTCTATCATTACTTCTCATTTTAATTATGTATATTCAGTTTTGGAGAATTTTGATCTTTTTTTCTTCTTTCCTTTAGGATATATCTAATTAGTTTAATTCAGACTTGCCCCCTTCTGGCATTATCATTAACACAAATTGAATATAATTAGTATTTTAATGTACAATAAATAATTCTGTACATCTCAGTTTTTTTTACATTACTGAATCCCTTTAACAATAAACTGATAAATCTATTTTCCATCTATGTGCTCCTTTTTTAATATTTTTATTTATTTATTTCCCAAGGATAACTGAGCAGAGAACAAAGCACAGAAATATTAATTGAATATTCCTCCACTTTTCAAATCATTCTGACATTAATGCTTATAGGACTTTACCTGCACATGTGTTTTGCACTGTGTTGGATAACAGCTTTCAAAGAGGATCACCCAAGCACCTTTTGTAGCTSAGCCACTTTGGGCCTCCTAAAAGACTTCTGGGAATTCAAACTCCTGGATGTTAAATTACCTAACTGTTCTGTAAACTCAGCTTCAAAAAAAAAAGAATTGTAGAAAATTGGAATGACAAATACAAGCAGACATAATAAAATTGCTAAGAAATTCAGAAAAAAAATCCAGTATTTTCAACCTTTTTATTTTCTAGTCATGATTTTCACTCCAAGGAAATAAGAAACAGCTCAAAAGCTAAGAATTTTTTAAACGTATTTTTTTTACCTCTGCTCACCTACAAATCCACATATGACAAACAATGTTTTCAGATTGAGAATAATATGGCATTTTATAGCAGTTTTGTGTCCTGTTCCATAAGTTTTCCCCAAAATCAATTCAACAAAAGTAAAAAAAA
>NW_028186398.1:38167-43131 GCF_003343005.1 Rhea americana | reverse complement strand
ACATAAAAATAGAGATAGCATCTGGGACTGACTGTGGTAATTTACACCTTAAGAACTTAAGGCACGGAGTGTTTTGACTATCTTATGTTGCTATGTTGCTTTTTTTAATGTGTGTATTATTTCAAGGAGAGACGTGGTAGAGAAGTTAACTTTTGATTCAGGCTAATCTTTATCTCGGCTATACTTTTCCTCCTCCTTCATCTTCTTTATGATGTTTTTATGTTTTCTGAAAATTTGTCTTTGGCATGCACAATCCTCTTAATGCATGCATAATTCAATAACATTTCATCTGTTGAACTTTAGAACACAGAGCTATGCCATTATTCTCTTGTAATTCACTTTGAGAAACTGCTGGCATGTAATTTTGTCGTCTAATCTTTCTTTTTTAATTTTATTTCTTGATAATTTCAGTTATCATCTATTGCCACTGATGTTTATAACATAGACATTGTTATACATATTTGGTGTGCATAAAAAACAGCTTGTGYACAGTATCCATTTGAAAATTGAAAATTATTCTAGTATATGAAAAATCTTTATGTAAGTAGGAAATAATTTGGCATAACTTTTGCATCATTTAAGTTGAAGATATCCTTATTATTTTAAAAATAATACTGCTTTTTCGGATGCAGCTACCCATTCTAATACTGGTTTATACTTTAACAATTAAATTAAAAAGAGAAAACTTTAATAAAATTTTTTCTAGACCAGTAATTTATGAAACTATCTGTCATTCATTGCAAAAGATGTAACTATTTATGATTTATAAGGTTTCAGTTACTGAGCTCTCAGAAGCTGACTGAGCTGCCTACCGTTTAAGTCTCTGCCTACAGTCCAGGTCATTCTTGACTGAGCTCCACTTAGTGTATCAATCTTCTGGATTGGCAATGAAGCCTCAGTCTTCTAGTCATCTACTCTACTCTAGCCATCCTACTCTAACAGAAGCAGTAATACAATAGAAGTGTCATAACACTCACTGGACAAGCTTACTTAGCAAGCACTTTTTCTTTTATAGAAAATAGCATCAGCACAATAGGCCTAACATTTGATCATAAATCAGAATTCCAGTTTGCACAAGAAGAAAATTTCAAATGCTTTTATTTTTCTGAAGCGTATGCTTCAGTTCAACTCCTCCTATTTCCGGGGCTGAACCCGTAATTCCACTGAGATCATATATGACTATCCCATTAGTTGAAACAGTCAATATGCTTTGCTGTCAGCTGGCATTGTCTTTTTTTAAGAGGCAGATACAAAGTGGAACCTTATCAGACAGATACAAAGTGGAATCTTCAAGGGGAAAGACATGAAAAGCAGAGGCACTAATTGACTTCCATGGGGCCAGAATTTCGCTGAATGTTTTTGTACACCCTTTCAATGTCTTCATAATCTGATGACTGAATAATTGTGACTAACACATCAGCACATCTGTAAACAAACAGAATAAGAATCTCTTTTTTTTTATGGGAAGAGCATATGAGTAATTACTTCAAAGGAAGACTATTTTTTTTTACCATTATTAATATTTGCACCTCATTATTCACATTCTGTCACTGTCAAGGAAAAAAAAAGAAGTTTTCTTAAAAAAAATAGATTGTTCTGAAATGCTTTCCTTTAGTCAGCAGGATGAATTATGTGAAAGTAAAGGAAGTCAGGAAGGAGAGGTACTATAAGAAAAAAAACATGAATTGTTCCATCTTTTATTGAAACAGAAAGAAAGRCCTTCAATTCGTAAAGAAACATATTCTGAACACACTTTGACTAGACTGATTGAAAAATACGTCTGATAACACCCAGAGCAGATGCAAGAGAAGAAAACTATAATAAAAAGACTGCTATACATGCATTAGATGGGAGGCATAATAAAAACCCTAGGGTGCTGAAAATACTTTAATGTGTGGGATAATAAAAAATGATGCCCCATCAACATCTTAACTGCATTTTATTCTTTGCTGGACAGGGAGGAAGATAATGGTCGTGAAAAAAATAATACTTTCAGAATAAAATACRTGATGATAACATGGACTCTAGGAACAAATAGTTCCATTTAATTTTTGTTTACTTTGGCTAATAGATACACACTGATGAAGTATCTGATGTAGTAGAACTGCACACTTACAAAGCAAAATGTATGCCATCATATTTCAGTATTTTTTTCAAAATATATTCACCACTTTCTAGAATCCACCAGTTTCTTTTGAGATTGTGTTTTCATGGAAGAAAATGCAAAGAGGTGAGAGAAAAGGGAAAAGGGATAAATTCTGTGACTATTTTGAACTAAGAATATGATACCTCTGGTGCTTCTGGCAAAGCACACTGTGTAAGGAAACACGCAAAAAATGAAGATGAGAGAGCATAAAATAGTTAAATGTGCTCCTGTCAATACACACATTCAGATTTTCTTAACTGCAAKTTGACTGAAAAAGTTATTTTCATTTCATTGCCATTTTGGATCAAACTTTCCAAACTTAAATAAAAATTCTGTGAAAATGTGACAGAAGTTTAGAGGTAACAAATATGTTTAAGATATTAATTGCAAAGCCATCTATTGTTAACTGTTTTGAGGGTTGTTTTAAAGTTCATATTAATCCAGAAACCATACAAGCCTCAGAAGTACAATAGGTAAGTAATTCTGTACTTTCAAAGTGCAGTCATTAGCTGTTCTTTAGTTATTTGAGTATTAGATAATAATTCTTTTTCTGAAAAATCAAGAATACAACTCTGAATCCAAAATACAAACATTTGTTTGGCTTTTTCTTCTGTTGTTCTTGAAAATGGTCTCCCTTTATTTGTTTATTTTCCCTTTCTGATTCCATGAATCTCCCAATTTTGGCTATGCTRTGGTCTAATCTCAGCAGAAGAAAACGATCCCAGACAGTGACCCACATAGCAGGTCCCCTCACAGGCAGGTCTGGGATTCACATTTCCCATTTTTTGACTGAGGGATCAGAAGCTATTGTCCAAAGAAATGGCACAGTTGTTATTTTTACTTGACTACCCTCTTGCTTGGATGACATTAGCACTGAACGTGCCTAAACTCCATAGCTTATTCACGTGTTTGGAGAGATGAAGGAGGCTCAGRGTGATTTTGAATATCAGCAGATAGAATTCTCTGTCTTACATAACAAATTAAGCACTAGAGAATAATTAATCAGAGCCAACCAAATGCTTGTTTATGCTGTAAAGGGCTGTTTTGTTTAATTCTCACGGGCTGTCATTCTGAGCCACAGTTTAACAGAAAATTTGCAAAGGCATAAACTAATACTGCTACTAAAAAAAAAAAAAAAAAAGGAAAGAAAGCTGCTCTCTCGCCATCTTCAGTTGCTCTTTCTTATCCCTGTGCTGCCCCTTTTTTGCCACCACAAGTTTGAAAGAGGAGAAGTTTTATTTTAAGAGAGATCAGTTTCCTCATTCATTTCACTGCGCAGCTCCTCAAGCCTTATCAGCAGCACAGGATGGCAAAGCACTGGGACAGATATGGACTCTTTCTGCAGCAGCATTGGCTTAAAGGCTCTGRGAACTACAGCTATCAGTATTGGTGCTATCAGAAAGACACAAGCTAGAATGTTTTGGGCAAATTTTAAGATTAAATAATTTTAGTAATTAAGACTACTTCTACAGTGGCTGAGAAAATTCTTTTTTTCATTAATACTTAAAAACATTAAAAATGCAGTGTTCACTGTTACCGTATAATATGGAATAAGAACACTGTTAGCTTAAGAACCATTCTGATATGTAAAAATCAATTATGCTCTTGCTTCACCATTATGACACGGTCCTTCTTAGTRGGATGTAAGAGGCAGAACAGCATTCAGAAATTTATGGTAAATATTCAACAACATAAAAACACTATTTGTAATATGCAGGCAATAGCTGTGATGGGTGCCAGATTGCCAGTCTTGAATAATAATTAATAAAGATGATTAAGGTTTGGACCCACAAAGGAAGCTACAGACTGCAGCAGTGAGTGCATGGCAACTTCTATATTGTTAAATGTCTGATCTTTGTAGGGAAATTCACAGTCCGGAGGTAAGCACCTGGCTATGTGTAAGGCATCTTGTGAGAATTATCTCAGGAAACGAAGCACAAAAGCCAACTTCAAAATGAAGCTAAACTACACACTRAAGGAAACTGTGTATTTGAATCTATTTTTCTTTGAGTCTAATTCACACAGGGCCTCTCTCTCCCCTCCATACAAACATCCCAGAATCCTCTCCTCAAGGCTGAAGAGTTAAAAACTTCTTAAAAGACTTCTTATCACTGTATACATACACACACATCCACATATATTTCCGTTCTCTCCCCCTAAAAATTTACCCCCACAGAGGGTAACAGAGYTAGGAAAAAGTACAAGCTAGGAAAAGAAGTTGTACTACTTCCCTTTCTTGTCTTTATCATCACCTCAATCTCTTTCTATTTGATAATTCAATTGCTGAAGTACACACCTAAGGCTTTTAGTCCTCCTCCTTCTCCACTCCTACTGCCTGAGGAGATTACTGAAACCTATCTACACTGTTCGGATGCCCTAGCCAACAGATTATAAACTCTTTAACAAGGTATTATTACACCTGTACTAATTCATTCTGCATAAAGGAATTAATGGTTCATTGAATCAGAAAGGACAGACTAAAAAGACATAGTATCAATCACATAAAATGAAAGAGACCTTGGTTCCTGATTCAGTTTCAAAGATCTTCGTAAAACTTCAGTGAATAATATGAAGTACAGAAACAGTCCTCAAAAAGGTCCACAAGAGACAGTGGTGGTGGGAATTCTAACAACATTAGAAAATAGAAGGACTAATTATACTAACTATTAATATTATTAGAAGTACTAATTACTATGCTTTGGGTTTTCTGCATACTGTACAATACCACAAAGCCCAGAGAGAAACTTCCTTAATTCTAGTCTGGAGCAATATTAATTGATTTTTTTTTTTCTTTTTTTTTCTTTTTTTTTTTTTTTTT
>NW_028186398.1:3071-38087 GCF_003343005.1 Rhea americana | reverse complement strand
GAAAGAAATCTTACTGTCTGGTTGTCCTGATCAGTAAAAACAGAGAAATATATGCAATCATAGTTTTTAGTTATACATATTGAAATAGTCCTTAATAAGAAGATGTGTAAAGATAATTATGCATTGTTTCTTGAATAGAGTGAGCAAAACAGGTGGAGGATTAAAACTTTAATCTTGCTGAGTTTAACAAAATATTTGTTAGATTTCAGATTTACAGAATTCTCAAGTGTATTAGTGTGCAAAATCTACAGGAAGCACATTCAGCCCACATTTAATATATGAAAAAGAACCTCTATATTTGTGAATAGACCATTTATGAATTTAAATCTGTTGCCCTGGAGAGCTGTAATAGTTTATTTTTAGAGGTTGGTACTATTTGACATCATTGGTGACTGCACAGATTCTTTAGGCCATAGCAGAGCAATAATCACCAGCAAGTGTGGCCTCTAAAACTGCAAATTCTGTGTCATGTATATAGTATAATTGCCAGTGAAATCTATATTTACCTGAAGATTTAATACTATTGCATGAAGATACAACCAATTATGGAAGAATTAAATTTCTATAACATTTTCCTATAATAGATGATAAAGTTAGTCTTTATGTTGGAATGCCAAGATGCCTGAGATTTTATAAGATTAGATTATAAAGTAACTAAAAGGTGAAATTTTTGTAACTTCTACACTGCTACATCATAGACATATACATATACCTCTATAAAGAGAGAGTCTGTTACAGTTGATGTTCAAATCCCCTTTTAAGGGATCCTTTTATAAAGATTAAATAACTGTTCCTTTTATGTTCAATATCTCCTGACTCCTTAAGGGAGTCAGCTTCCAATTGTTAGTGTTAGAATAATGTTACATCTGCTCAGGTTTTTTTTGGAAGCCAGCTGACATTAAAAAAAAAAAAAAAAAAAAAAAAAAAAAGTATTTTTTTGTAGGAAAGCTGTTGGCAGTGAAACCTGCTCCAGAATGTAGTTTCTGATTAAAGTAGAACAAAAGCTTAAAAATACATGATCCACTTTTCATTTGAGTGCCCCTCTGTCTTTGATTGTTCCAGGAGTAAGGACGGAGAATATGACTCTCTCTAGAAAAAGGCTCANAAAAAAAAAAAAAAAAAAAAACACTATTGTCTGATTGTCCTGATCAGTAAAAACAGAGAAATAATTCTTTTTCAGGCAGAAATCTTTTTAATCAGATCATTTGCTGTTGTTTGTTTACCCTGTCTGTAGAGGCACTTCAGAATCTTCACTGTAGTTTGTGAGCAGCAGATCACAGCTAATATTTGCGGGTGAATATCAGAGAAAAACAACCATTTTCCACCATTTTCTTTTTTTTTTTGTTTGTTTGTTTGTTTTTTTTTTTTTTTAATCACTCTTCTTAAAAACAAAACCAGATAACTTCTCAGGAAAATTAAGTAATTTTTCAGAATCATAAGAAAGATTCATAAGAATCATGAGAAATGATTTCTGAAAATTTTTCAAAATCCCCATTTGTTGTCAAAAGTCTCTCAAATTTAGTAAAAGATAATCTAGTACTGCATCCTACAAATGTTATATTGTAGTGTGGTCTCAGCAGCTCAGAGCTCTCTTCAGCATAGTGTCACCTGGATAATTAAAAACAAAAGCTCTCAATACTTTCTACTCAATATTTTTTAAAGCATTTTGCTGCATTCTGCAATTTCTCACTTTCATTTACAAACATCTTTCTAATTACTTTTTCCCATGAGACACTCACTGAGATGTAAACTTGTACATTCTGTTGCTCTCTGACTAAATCCATGTCCATTCAAACAGCTACAGACGAGGTTTTACTGCCCAAAATTCTAAATTACTAATATTACAGGAAAGAGAAAATAACATTCTTTAAAATGAGAAAATTTTTTTAATGAATTTTATTTTATCAAAGTAAAATAGGAAAAACAAAGTTAGTGATTCTACATGATATTAATTAGGCCAACTAATGTATTTTCAGGTAATCTTGTAACTAGCAAGGCACAATATAGTGGTTTTTTTCTAGAGATTTCAGTAACTACTATTAGTGATTATCATAACAAAGGAATCAGTTAATGAAAAGCCTAAATAAAGAGCTGTATAAAAGGAGTAGGAAAAGAAAAATAAAACATCTAATATTTACTCTATCCATTAATTCTCATAGAACATTTCTACTATTCAAGGAAAACAGAAAAAATGGAGTTGCTTGGTGCTTAACTGCTTCCTCTTCAATGTCGTATTTCATTGCTACATACTATTCCCAAATATAATACTGAAAAACTTGAAAATACTGAAAAAAAAATAACAAAAACTGTTACAAAAGAGTAATCATGATAACTTATTAAATTCTGGGAAAGACAAGGAAAGAATTTTGTGATTTCTGTTCTGAATAGATAAGCAATCATTGATTTCAGATCTCATCTTACAAAGACAGTTTGGGATTAAATAATCTATTCAGGAATCTAGTGGTTAATAAATAAATAAATAAATAAACAATGACAGTTTAGGATCTTGAAGCTGAGCAGTCCCTCAATTCCTCCTCCTTCRTTTTTGGGAAGATTCATTTATGTACAGAGATATAACCTCTAAGGTAAGACTCTGAAATAAACGGGCACAAAGAATCACAACATTGCTTCTAAGCAATTTAGGCATGTGTCCATATGAGGACCAGGGTCAAAAATAATACATATCTATTGGCAGAAAAATGAGAAAAAGTTAGTATAAAGACAAAGTGCAAGCACTTGAAAAAAATCAGAATATAACTTTTAAAATTGTTCCCTTTTTTAGCAGACTTATTTGTACTTCAAAGTACAGATTATACTCTTAGTCAAGAGATAATAAATGTATTGACTAATGACAATGGTTTAGCAACCTCATAATTATTTACACAAATCTACCATGGTGGTATATACGTTGCTAACACTTTTTTAAGGGTACACTTGTTAAAAGTTTGTAAGATAACCTAATGTTCTTTGTTTTCTAAAGCATCTGTAGATCCTTGAGCTTATATACATACAATTACTGTATTTCTTAAATATGAATTGAACTATATTTTGGTACATATCAGATTTTATAGTCAAATTTCAAAATTAACAAAATGGGAAGAAGTCAAAAGGAATGAAAGCAAAGGGATGCAACTATATCTGATTATTTACTTTCTTTTCATTTTAGATAACTGTTCAAAAGTTTTTAATTTATATAAATTTTAAAACACCTATAATAGGATTTTATAATTTCTGTTCTTTGATAGCAAGGACTTAAAATCCTTAAAACGGATTCAGACTATGGCTGTCTGACCTCTTTGATGTTCAACTTTGAATCTGATCCTTCACAAAACTGAAATAATATTTCATACTCATATTCAGTAAGTTCATTTTCAGGATTTAATTAAGTAGCTTGGTTTGTGTGCATATTAGTGCTAAATAAACATTAGATTTATTTCGGAGAGGCAACACATCTTAGAGCCAACTGGGACAATTGGTTCATCTCATATGGATTGCTGAATAGACTATCAGATGGTAATAACAGGCAGTTCATTTTAGGGCACTGATAAGAAGTCAAATATCCTTTTGAGTTCAGATAAAGTGTGTGATATTATTTTTATTGTTGCTTATTAGAAAGCTGCATATTTATGCATTATCTTTATTCCAAAATAAATACTAAGACTCTAGGTCTCTTAAGTCATATTTATTTTGCAGAATTCTGTTTTCTAAAAATCATATAAATTGATGATGTCATTTATTATAACTGGCTCAGTAAATAATGATCATCTTAYATTCTGAAGACACCTCTGGATTCACCATAATCCAAACAAGAATATCAGAATATAACAAAAAAGAACAACGCAGCAGCATCTTTTTAAAGAGTAAAATCGGTCATGAATTCTGTCCATCATTGGTCTATCTCAGGTTTGAATGCTAAGGTAAAAAACCCCACTGAATCTACTACATTCAGATCATAACTGTGTTTATTCCTCYTTACCTCCTACACATACTGCATTCTCAATAAAGGTTTGCTAATATTTTGTTTTCAGACTTGTAAGAAATCTCTGTCTATTAAATAGAAAACAGCAATGTAATAATTTCACAATATCAGTATTTTGCAGAGTTTTCATTTGCAAGTGGTTAGGATTAATGATGCTCTTGGATTGCAAAACTAATGATATTTCGTTTAACATTACACTGTTTTTTGCTAACCTTTTTATAATTTACACCTTTTTGATGGGGTTTGAAATTGCCTATTACTTCTGAGATAGGTGCTTCACCTCTCACTGAGAAGGGAAAACGGATTATGAATAAAGTTTGGCAAAAAGCAGTAGAAACATAGCACCTTGAGATTTAGTACCATGGAAATGATAGAGACAATTTTATTCTGTGGAACAATAAAAGTCTTTCAAGCAGCAGATCTCTTTACACATTTGCTTCATTTCTTTTCCTTCAGCCACAGATTATTGGTTAAGCATTAAGTTACAGAACTACTTCTGTATTTGCAGAACAGACTGTAAATAATATTCATGTCAGCATAAATCATGCAAACTTTGATTAAAAAGTGTATGCCAAAAGACAGTTCAGGACAGTACTACATTTTAACCAAACATATCCAGATGWTTTTTTTCAAATATAATTGTGCTAATGAGATCCACTGAACATGTATATTCTCTGTATAACTGACTTTCATATATCCCATTAAAACATTCTTGTTTTCACATCTTTTTTAATACCTTACATTGCACCTGACAATTGCTTAAAAATCAGATGGCTGCAAATGACTTGGAAGAGGCCAACTAGTCTGTTACTCTACTCTGAAGCAGTATCAATTATACCTAATGGCCTTCTAAAGATACTTGCCTAACCCATTTCTTACCTCCGGTAATAGAGTAACTTCACAACCTATTAGAAAAAGGTATTTCAGTACTGTGCTACTTCCACAGTGTTTTTCTACCTAAACTGTACTCTAGCTTCCTCGCTCCAAATTAAGCTCTTCTTTACAACTCTCTCTTACATGTTTCAAGTCAAAAAGTTACCATCCTTTTCTCAATCTTCTTCTTCTCTCTCTCTCTTTTTTTTTTTTAAGTCATGACTCCAAATGGTACAACTTTTTTTAGATACAAAATTACTTTCTTTCCTCAAACTAGTCTCTAAACTTTTCTTAACTCTGGCACCCAAAATTTTCATAGTCAAAATGAGTCCATATTAATGCTGGAAAGGCATACATAGACATCACGAGTCTATATACTTGCAGTGTACGGTTGAATTTTTTCCACCAAAGCATATCAGTGTTGACTCAGTCAACTAAAATCTCATATTCTTCTTTAACACAACTGACTTTTGTGGTCCATATTAGTATTCATCCTGTTTTTCAGGTTATTTCTCAGATTTCAAACCCTTTTAAACTCTCATCCTGTCATTGTCAGAGTTCTGTACTCTCTGACCAAATTCTGTTAGATATTCCACACATGGGGAGTGCAATGTTTAATATAAAGGTTTACTTTGAAGATATTTGTTTTTACATGGGACTTTTGATTTAGTAGAGTGATACAACAATATATTGAAATGTATGCACTTAGCAAAATATAGCRATTGCAATATACAGTTCAATCTCAATACCAATGGGATTCCCATTACCATTATTCTACAATAGTCTCACTGTCACAGTGCTGGGTGATCTCAGGAACCACAAAGGAAAATACATGGGTTGAAGCCAGCTCAAGCTTGCTGCTCTCTTCAAAACGCTTTTGGTAGTTGTTCAGGTTTTACCTCTACATTGGACTGAGCCAAATATACACTTCCCCCAGTGCTGGTCTGGCTATCTCAGGGAGAAACATCAGTTGATCCACTCAACTGATATAGCTGCTTATCTAAAACCAAGGTCACCCTCCAGACTCCTTTGTTTTGGGATAAAGTCAGCTTTCAGTGCAACAGCAGTGGTTACTCCTGAGCTTCATGGGCACGTTGCCCTTGCCCATCTCCTCTGAGCCTTCTTCCATTGTAGAGGCTCATTTGTCAGTCACAGTCCTTTAGCATACTTCAGCATGCTTTCAGTACAGGTGACATCTGTACGTTAAGATACTTTCTTGCTATTTCATCATACAGGTCATTAATAAAACTARTTGGAAGAAAACTTAGAAATCCTATAAAACTGTCTTTGCTACATCAGTACAGTTTTATTATTAAACTTTGATCACCACTCTGGGTATTTTTAGCTTCCAGCAGCGTGTGAGCCATGCTTTCTCTAGATCACATATGGAGGTTTTATGTCAAAATTAATAAGAAAAAAATGAAATGAAAAATGAAAATGAAAAATTCCACATGTGTGTGGAAGATAAAAACTCAGAATCCACTAGAAAGAGATAATTTTAAAGAAATATAAAGKGATTCTATACAAAACAGTCAAACCCAGAGAATTTGTATGCAGTCCTTCCTCTTTACTTAAAGAAAAGCAAAACCRGAATGACTGGAATAAAGACAAAAAATAGCTAATAAAGCAACAAGAGATCTCCTTTTAGGCAAGTTATCCGACATTTGAAGTCCATATTCAAAAAACACAGTTACTCTATAAAGTGGAAGAGTATACACAAGTCTTCAGAAGGACACTTCTACATAAGCATATCCAATATGATATGCCTGCTATATTCACTTGAAATATGGAAAATGGCAAAGTAAATTATTTTTTGAAACCTTTGTATAGATTTCCCTTATGTGGGATGAAGAATGTCGACTGCACTTCGTGTCACTATGACCACGACATCTAGCTTCACCTGGCTTCTTTTCCCATTCTATGGTCTCATATATGACTTAGGAAGACAAGGGCACAAATGTGATGCTTTTTTAATACACCAGTTAGGATTTCCTTAAATATTTATTCAGCAGATAAGGTAAAGGGCGAATAGGTGCATAGAAAAATACACAATCACTTTGTATCATTTTGCTCAAACTGTTAAAAGGATTGTGTGTGAGATGTTCACAAAGTAATCTTAAAATGKAGATTTTGCTCTTAACTAGCCATTGGAATAATCAGGTTAATCTCTCCTCTCAAATATCTGTTTAATACTCACATGCCAAGGCTGCAATTTCACATTACATTGGGAAATACTGCTTCAGCAGCATACACTGCTGATGGCGTTCAGATGTGTTTTCCCTATGTCTATCTCTAGCCTCCGAGGAAAAAGCTGGACCTATTACATAAATGCACAGGGATCCATAAGTAAAGGATCTGTAAATATAGGAAGAGTGTATGACATTGTCTTATACAGTCAGCTAATATTATACCTACGTATAATTTTACAAAATCTCAACTGTAATAAACTTAGTAGAAATATAAAATTAAAACAGCAAATGCATATAATTTAAAATTCCAAATTGATTCAAGTTAAAGTAGAATTTAAAGAACAGACATTGGGCAAAGGTAAAAAAGGAAATAATGAATATCAACTAACAAACAAGTAACATAATAACAAATACAACTTTATAATTGCTACTTTCTTATTTATTTTTTTTTTCCCTGAATGTATCTCTTTGTGACTTGCTATACAGCCTTGTTTACCCTTTAAAACTACAGAGCAGCATGAAAATGTATATGCTCTTCTTAGGGAACTTGTGAAGATTATTTAATTGTCATCTGAAGAGCACTGAAAATAGGAAGCACTGAGTGAATACTGTTTAATGTATAACATATATACTACCTGATATTGTGATTCCTTTCCATACAGCATCTCTACCAAAGTACATGTTCATCAGAGAAAGATGATTTTTTTCTGATTAAGAATGTATTTTCCAAAAAAAACTCAATTAAAAATGCCTTCTCTTCAGGAAGAAACAGAACAAAACAAAACAAAATAAATAACAGTTTCAGCTGCTCCTGCTCTTACCCTTATTTAATCAACAATTCAAGACTTCATTTGAATTATTCCTCAGATTACGGGGATTTGAAGCATCATTTCTTATGTAGTTAGTAAATTATAGGATATTCTGGGAATGTATTTTCAAGGCTCAGACAATTATGCTTTTTTGTCAGAGTTCACAAAAAGTAAACCTCCTTCAGCTGAGACATGAACATTTGATCTAAGTCACAGAAAAATAAAATAGTTTAAGTAAATTTTAGCAATACTATAAGGAAATTCTTGTTATCTTACAGTGAAAAAAATCAGCTATATCTTTGCTAAAAGAGTGCTATCAAATATAGAATGGCATAAACTTTCAGCTCACTTTCAAGGGAACATTTGATTCCACTTCAGATTCTCATCTTAATTCTGCTCCACTTTGCATTAGTAATTAAACATTCAGACTAGTTAAGTGTCTCCTAAACACAAGGCTAGATTGTCATTCTCTCTGTGACTCAGAAAATATTTAAAATGTGTTAAGCAGATGGGTAGAAAAAAGACTCCCAAGGAACGCTAATACTTAAGCTCTTTTTCTGCAAGAGGAGGCAACCAGAATCAACCGTGATCACATAATTAGTTCCTCCTCCTAATACCTGGCTAAATGTCTTTGTTTTACCAAGAGAAAACAGAGATCTTATACATCATCCTCTTACAGTGGCTTTTGAAAATGGGAAAAACTCATGTTCCAGAACAGGACTAGGATCCCTCAGTCATCTTGCTCCCAGAAACATGGTAGGGGATTGAAAAATCAAAGGAAAGAGGGAGACATCTTTTTAAGCACATTACATTCAAAATATATCTCTTACCTTTCTCTATCTTTGCAGAAGGTAAGAATTGTCTTTAGAATACAAAAAAATCCTATTAAAAACAAGATTCTTAAACCGTTACTTAATAATGCATCATTTCTGGTTGAGTGACAAAGAGAATTATAGCTTAAGTGAGGAGGGGAAGAAGGACAAATTTTCCCCAAAGTTACAGCCTTTGTCTCTTTCAAGCAGTTTTAAGTCATTTTGTCTACAAGTTAAGCAATGAATTACAGAGTATTTAAATTTTATTAAAAGAATTAAATCAGAAGAAGGACTTCTACTTGAAAAGTTGTCTATGGAGAATGAGTCCACATTCTTCCATCCTAATAACCTTTAACAAAAATGGGTCAATAAAAAATCAATGTATTCAAGCAGCAAAGAACTGCATTTGTACCCCTTCCATACTGTCCTTATGACTGCAATAGGAGAAGTTGTCACTGTGGAAGACTATCATAAAATTATCTGGAAAAGTGGGATTTTTCACATGAAATGTGAATTAATGAGCCTGTTATTAATAGCAGCAAATGTCTGCAGAACATGTATTGGTGGATGACTAGCTTCTTTCAGCAGTATGTTTCATTTGAGGCATGCTCCCATAGCCAACATCCYCATCCCCATCACAGCTTATTGATAATTTATGTATTACCCCTGCCCTCCACACACAGGCCTCCCTACAGATCTCCAGCATAATTCATTGCTGGCTGGATCTCTGTTCCTTCTTCTGTAGGCCATTAACTCCAARCAGCATGCTCCAGCCAGCAATGTATTCCTTCCTCATTACTTCAATCAGCAGATAAATGGAAATACACTCCTCRATGAGACATAGCTATGGGATTGTCTTCTCCTTCAAATACTTCCTAAAATCTGTTCCAGAGCTGTAGATCATCACTTTGGGAACTTTCAGTACCAGTAATTTGAAGGTCTCAAGAAGTAAGAAATTTATTTGCCTTAATCTTGGTGACAGGTAAGCATCTCATTGACCCTGAAAGATCTACCAAAAACATTCATCAGTTCCAATTAATTTTAGTTTGAATCAAGTAGTTTTAATTATCAATATAACAACAGAGTATGTGACTAGAAATACTATTTATTCAAGAAAAGACTCTAGTAACTGAAAGAAAATTTAGTGGTATCCCATAAGTTAGCTGACTGTGGCAGAACTGTTAGTTGTATTTTGCAGAAGCTAACTACTGTGTTCAGAATTAGAAATGCCTTAAAACACACATAATTTGTCACAGTATCAGTAAACACGAATTGACTGCTTAGTGATACAAGAATAATATTTTTCTCAAAAGGACAGCTAAGAAACTAAAAATTAACTCACTGCTGATAAAAATGCACACTCTCCAGCATATTCTCTTATTTATTTATAATGGTGACAAGGCAGTAGAGGGTATAGTTATGACACYTGACATTTACTTGCCAGCTTACTTCAATTCATTAATAAGATATCTACTTTCTTCTTCCCACCCAACTATATTCCCATGTCCCCTTCTGTCTATGGCCTAAGAAGGAATGATCTGATCTGAACTAACCACATGAGTGTGGGTATTAAGTAGTTAGTGAAGAGATATTCTAGGTTAAAACATAATTCTCCATCTTTTCTCTTCTCATCAGGTATCCAGATTCCATTTTCTGACTGTAGGGCCCTTCTCAAAGCTTGAACCTTGCAAATCAACTAGTGTTTGGTAGTCTTTCAGGCAAAAACTTCTTTTGACTTTCTATTGACTTTTTTCCTCTCCTGAAAATAACCTGCAAGTGTACTGTCTTCACAACTTCTGGATACTGCCCAGAACTGTCTCTCTTGATTTAAAATGCACTTGAGAAGGAGAAATGTTTCAACCTTGTGGCTCAATATTCCTTTTTAAAATAATACTTGGCTTATTTATAGTTCTGTATTACCAGATAGAGGTTGCATTTTGTGCAACTCTCAAGTCTTACATAGGAAATCACTTCATCACTTCTTTCTCTTCAAAAAAAAAAACAATTTAGAAATCTGTACATCTGGCACGTATGAAAGTGGTAGAAACATGTCATATAAAAATAAAGAGTCCTCTTTCTCATCTAATTTGTTTCAAGTGAATGCAATGAAATATGCCACAATGCTGAAAACTCAAAACTCAAATCTCTTTGCAAAAATAATAAAAAAAAGCATTACAGACAGTGAGAGAGAGAAAAAAAAATCCTCTCACCAATATGTAGGTACGTTTCTTTTCACTTTGCACAGTTACACTTACTGTCTAGAGGATTTTCTAGAACAATGACATTTTTAGTCACGAGACCTTAGGTAGTCTGAATAAAATAAGTAGGATGGAAACAAGACGTAGTAAGTCACTGTATACCAAAAAAGTTGTAATATTCTGAACTTTGTTTTTACCAGAATTTTCTGTAACCAGTTCAGAAGTGACCACAGTGGCCAGTTACACAATTTACTCAGGAATTAATTAATCTCCAGACACATGATGGTGTGAATTTACAGAATAGCGGACAGAATAGCAAGACTCTCACCTCTTCTTTCTTTTCCTGTTTTTTTTTTTTTCCTTTTCTTACTATGATTTTCAGATTATGGTGATGCTTTTTAACATTAAACACGAATTTTTCTCTAGGAGCACTTTGTTACTTATTATAATTGGATCAATATTTGCATCCAAAGATAATGAAAAATTATGCTGAAAAGGTTAGTAAGGAACAGTAAGATGGTCTTCCGTTTGCTTTCATCGGGGAAGTGTGTGAAAGATGTGATCTTGCTAAGTTTCAAATTATTCCGTGTTTGAATAGGGAGTGGGTTTCAAGTAAATATTAAAAATTAATAGAAAAACAATTCTAAAATAACATTTTATATTCTTCATGCTTCTTTGTAGATTTTTCTTGGCTTAACTGAGCTGTATCAAGTACAAGTATATGCATATATATATATATATGTATCTCTATAAAAATTTGCATGAAGTTGCCTTAAGAATACATTTASAATCTTTTTGTACCAGTAAAAGTTCAGAATTTTACCTTAATTTATTATTGTAKCCTGCTAGTGGAATAAAACTGTTTGTGTTAATTTTTCTCCAAGTGCCTTTTAAATGATATTAAAAAGGGGGAAAGTAACACTTATAGCTTCTTTTCAGGGATCTTCAGCGATCTCACCTATTTTGAGGAAACAATCTTGATTCTGTTTATAGAGCTCAGAGACTCTGAATGTTTTCACTTTCCAGTAGTTATCTATTCCTCATTTCCTCATATGAACATGTTGCTAAGACTGATCAAATTTATAATTATTACAGCTACTTTGTGTTTAAATGTTCAGAATATATATTGTCAGTAAGATATTGTATGTGTGATTCCCACTACATCCATTGTTTTCTGGCTTGCAGAAAATAAAGGAATGTGAATAAAATTGCAAGTAAAACATAATCATGGGAAGGAAACAAAAAATTTAGATTTTGTGCTTTTTTTTCTTGTGTTTCTCAAGTCAAAAGACTAGAGAAGAGAGAGGGACAAAATTTCTCTACATATTTGCTGTGGAGGGAAAAAAAAAACACGCTGTGCCTCAGTAACTTATCCAATTTTTTTCTTTCTCAAGAAATAGTAATTCTCCAGAATCCTAAACTGAAAAAAATACAAGTGATCTAATGATGTCAGAAGCTGGATTATGAAGTACTATTACTTTTGGGGAACCTTGGACRTAATATACTTGGAAAGAGAAAGTAATACAGACAGACTCCACATTTGCTGACTTTCGGTGGTTTTAGACTTTTCTTGACGAAGCTGAAGAGAGCCAAGACAAACTGATGAAAAATCTAGCATTCCCCTATGATAAGCTTTAGTCATAAAGATGACTTTACAACTCATATACACACACTAGTACAAAGACCATACAACAGTCCCATGTAACAAGCTGATAGAGTCCATTTTCCAATGTATTATACTTTTTATTAGTCATTTGCTACTTCTGAGAACACTAATGCCTAATTAGACTTCCCTGACATACAGTTGCCAATGTATTGCGTACCAGATTTATCAAAAGGAAGAATCATCCTTCCTATCTTCGTACCCTTCAGTACCTAAAAATATTGTTACAAGTCATTGWACATAGCAGAATAGAACACGTAAGTCCTGTGGAACGGCACACCAGGAAATTTATTCTCAGTAAGCATTTCTAAAAAGCAAATGCATGCATGCTTATTTGCATGKTTTGCAGAATTTTTCTTTAAATAACACTACATAGTTATTCACAATTTTTAAACTGGTTTGACTTATAAAAAATAAACCAAAATATATATATAAAAAAAAAGTGGTAACAAGTTGCAGTTATTTGAGTCAGAATCATTTTTATAAACAAGTTTTGAAAGCCATAGGTGAAAATTACTTTCCAGTGAGCATCTATTCAATTTTGATATAAGGTCAGAAGTGCATCTGGTAGCTCATTTACTAAGTAACATTATGTCTCCTAAAACCATAGAGAAATTCTATTTTATAACCAGAATGAATTGTGCCAACATATATTATAAAGACTGGGAAGCAACAGTCCTTATGTAAACATGTTTAAAATTTATTTCAGCCACCAATACACTCCCAATATTCTTTCTGCTGGTCATCATTATTTATCAATGAATCACAGAATTCATAAAAATGGTGGTTGGGAGTGACCTCTCGAGGTTATCTAGCTCAGCTTCACAAGCGAAAGGGGACTGTTGGCTTTGCCTAGCTGAGTCCTGAACACCACCACAGACGGAGGAGCCTGAACTCTGCGGGCAGCCCRTTCAACGCTGTGTTGCCATCCTGGTGACAAGGTTTTTTTCTAATGTAGATGCTGAACTTCCCAAACCACAGTCTGTAGTCACTGTCCCACTTGTTTTATTCCCTGTTGCTACTGAGAAGGGTTTGGCTCCATCATCTTTACAATTGTCCCTTAGATGGCTGTATGGCCATTTACTAGACTAAATACACCCAGCTCCCTTGATGTCTCCTAAGGAACTGCCTGCTACAGTTCTGGGCTGTCCTGAACATGAGGATGAATAGGCTATGGCTGCTGAAACCTAACAGTTGAATTAAATTACTAACTGCATGCTGACGTATATCGGAAGTAAGAAAAATGTCTTAGGGTTGGCAGATTTTCATCTGAATATTTACAATAATCTTCAATAAAGGTTTTTGCTAGATTTTGGGGAACCTATTAGACACACCTGTATTTGTTCTCTATTCAAATTATTTCCCTTAAAAAAAGAGAAAAATAAAGCAAGCAAGAAAATTCAAACTAGTAGTACCATAAGGATAACAGAAAGTAGACTGAACATCCTGGACAGCTCAGTTCATTCTAACAATATAACTTCTCACAAGTTATGTTGTTTCTGCAGTATTTAAAAGGGTAAGGGATGAGTATAGGTAAGATAGCTAATTGTGCTCGTTGATGCTAACRTAAAAGATGGAACAGTGATATATTACTCATCCATGCCATGTTGTGTTTTTCATGCTCTATTTGTTTAGGTGTCTAATGTTGATAGATATGATGTTATGTATTCTTGCAGCCGACAAAAGTTTCTTCTAAATTTCAGGAGCAGTGATGAAGGTGAGCTTGAGTTCCTGAAGTTATGCCTTTGAAAGCTCCTAGTAATCAGCATGTTTGAAATACGCTACTTTAATTGAAAGTTGTTTTCATAACCTTACCACCTTTGTGTAAAAATATATGTGCTTAATCCTAAGAATTTATGGAAACACTCATTTGAATTTCAGAATATTGCATGAAGGTGCATCACAATCTAGAAAATCAATCTTTGCCTTCTGGCCTCACAGTTAAGGAAATGTACTATCAACAGATATGAACTCATATTCATTATTGTGTAGTATCAGAAGACAAATGTATGGTTATCTTTATCTCAAACATTTCTATGCATATAAAAAATACATTGTCAGCTTTATTTATTTAACCATTCTTGACAGCTGGCAACCTTGATGGTGAAATATTACAGAGTAAAATTATACAGGCTGGTTATTAATTTGCATCATGAATTAAATTCAGTCTCTAACAGAGCAGAGAAGAGTGTGTCTCATAAAAACTGGTGTTAGAGTGACAAGTTCTGAGCTGGTGGCTGATGTAGAGGACAAAAAGTAAATGCACCTAAACAGTATATATCTCCTTGGTGTTGTGTTGTATATTCTTAGATATGAAAATCTTTGCTTCAAAATAAATCTTTTGTTATAATGGCTTATTCTGTGAATACAATGCTGTACCTGAAATTAGTTTCACTTGCAAATCATGCATCTTCTGAAAAATAATTTTCCCTTTTGGGATACTGCCTCCAGACACATCTAAACCACTTTTTATTTCTAGTCCAAAGCCACAGAAGCATTATTACCAATAGAAAGTAATGACTTGAGACTTTCATTCTTTAATTTATGTACATATATAATATTAATAATTAATCTGTGGGCCTTTTCACCTATCTAAATTTTGTCCAATCCAAATGGAACCCGCCCACACRATTTCCCATCACAAATGACAATCTCACAACTATGTTATAGCTCCATCTGCATTTCATTCATTCTACTGCACAGTATTAGTATTGTTGCCAGTAGATATTTATGATTCTTAGATATTCAGTGCTGAACTTGCCTTCAGTGTTTCTCCTCTGAAGTAAAAAAAAAAAAAGGATCAACAAAATACACAGAAATATTTTTGAGTTAAATCTCAAAGTTTTTATTTATTTATTTTAAGAAACTCATAAAATGAACATGAAATGCTTAAGCAGTGAAGAAAAAACAAAGTATGTCTCTGTGGGAGGTGGCAGGAAATTAAATGTTCCTCTTATTACAAACAGTGTGGTTTTAAAGCTACCTCTTCACTTAGATAGTGCATGACACCATCTGTGTGTCAAGAATATGAGATCCAAAGGGTGATCTAAAATGACTGGCTCACTTGCAATATTATCTCAGACAATGGCAGCAAGCTTCCTTGCTTTACTTTCAGGGGTTTTCACTTTCACTATACACTGAGAGCTGCCTAGCATGCTTAGAGTTTAAGAACAGTTTTTATAAACCTCACACAGCTCTTCAGAGATGAACGATTTTTTTTTTTTTTTTTTAAATGGTGCTAGCTCTCTGGAAAAGCTAAAAGAAATGAATACACCTCTACAAAACATATCTCACAAGCTCAGGTGACCATCTCAAAAACTTCAGATGCTCAAAACATTTCAGTTAACAATTCTGTATACTCGGAAGGTCAAAAAAAGAATGTAGATAAAAGTTTAAAAGAAACCTTGCCGTCAGCAGAACTGTTCCATGTTCAGTACTTTAAAATTATAAAACAATTAGCACCATTCCTTTGAGATAAACACACTTCATTTCCAAGTTACATGTACTGAGAGATCTGCAATCCCATTTGTTCCTTACCTATGTTTCTGAAGAGTAAGAATATTTATGCATTCTATGCTCTCCTTAAAAAGATGTTTTGTAATTAATTCAGTGCTCTTCCACCCTTCCCATGAAATTCCCAATAGGCTGTTCCTGAATCAAGCTCATGTTCCAATCTGGCACCATTCACCCTGCACACTGATTRCGAGTGAACTTGATTGCAAACTTTTAATCACCTCCATAAGCAGAGAGGGAAAGTTAAAAGTAGTGAAACTGAAAAGCAAACAGCAAGCATTGCTCTAGAACATTTAGCACACAGTAAAAATCAAAAAAAGTTTGTGATTTCGTAAGTTTCTTTCAGGATAGCATTTAGATATACTTGTATACTTAAAGTATATCTTTAAAATATATCTACAATTAAGATAATGCTTATGCAAGCCAGGATGTTTTCTGACACTGAAGTTATGAACATTAACATGCAAGCTATTCAAGGCTCCATTTAGTCCAGTACACAGATTTCTTGCGTTAACAGCCAGTAACATGACAAGAGACAGAAATTGTTCTTGTATTCTGCTGGCTTTTATAATTTAAACAAAACTTATATTCAACTCCTTCCTTTTATTGAGAAATCCTAAAAGGTCTGGGAAGTCTAAAATATGGTATTACAAAGGACTATATTTCAAACTGCAACCCCTTTTTCCTAAGTTGTCATGGAGTGGAATGGGGATGTTACAGTTCCAGTTTCAACTTTATGCACTATCACCTTTCAAATTTTGGAGATATATCAAGAATGGCTAGGAAAGAGACGGAAATGATTATCTAGTACTCTTGATATATCAAATGTCAAGAGAAAGAAGAAAAGTTTGAATGTATTATTATGTCTCACTTCAATCCTCCTCCACACATGACATATTAAGAAAATGAACAATTTAACTCACTCTGCCAACACTTCTCAAGCCTTGTAGGTAAAGGTAAAGGTCAAAGACACTAAGATCTCAATTTTCTTCCCTCACTAATTGGAGTTACTATTCATTAATGAAATGACAGTGTAATTACAAATGATTTGCCACCTTCTAGCTATGCCTTAGAAACATTTGTTCCTAACTTATATAGAGTGAAACCCATTATTTTTGGTTTGCATTTATATCTCTTAGGCATTTCTGAAGACAAAATTTCTACTGAGGTATCTGCAGCCTAAAAAAAGAGTACGTTACTTATAGAAACATTCTCTCCCAGCATTCTGAAAYGTTTCAGTGTGAGTCTGTAGCTTCTGATAATTTTTCAAATACAATGTAAGATCTTGGGAAATGATATTCCATTTTAGGACTGTCTTTTTCATTTATGTGGTAAACCATCAAACTACTCCAAGAGAAAGTTTAGGAAAAGAATCCTACCATTACTGASAAGTCTGACCCTGAAAAATGCTACTGTCTGTGAARCCTCTGAAAAAATGTGAGAACTGGTTCTATTAAATTACTTYTTTTGAAAAACAAAACAAAACCTATACAACCTGATGAACCATTTATGGTTTGGAAAAGGAAACATGGAAGAAAGTTATTCTGAATGAATTGCCTGGTACAATGACTAAAGTAGTGAAAGATCTTTAAAAAAGATTATTTTTTCTTTTTTACTCTGTTTATATATGGATGAGAAATGTTCAAATGATTAGAAACATCATTCTAAAACATCCTTGAGTTGATATTTAAGAGATGAAATTTCCAAACATTCCCAAACAAACCACTAGACTAATGCTGAATTGAATTCAACTGGGGGAAAAAAAAAAAAAAGAAAAGAACAAAACCTTCCATAGATTTTCTATGGAAACAAAATGAAGTTAAGACAATACTCTGAGAAATTCTAACTTGAAGCACACTGAACACTGTGAAAGGATTATCCAGCTTCTAGTTACAGCATAGCAACTSTAGGCTCATATCTATTCAAAGAGAAGTACTTTTGTGAAAATGCATTCACAGAACCATTCTTTCTCTTGCACTACCTTTTGTTTAAAATATGAAAGCAGAATTTTTACTGTTGTTCTTGTTCTGTAATTAAAGATAAACAAGCATCTGGATTCATTTATGGCATTTACTAAATTCCTTCCTTTACATCCCTGTCATAACTCAAAAAATATTCTCCCACAGGCCTCAAAACCAAAAAGATTTATAAGGTGAATTGTGCTGTTGATGCAAATGTACTGATTTTACTCTTGGGTCAAGCATCTCAGAGCTGGACTCTGAATGTATCTGCATACCTGAGACTATCACACAGCCTGAAAACCACTTAGTTTACTAGATTGTTTCCTTCAAAAATGATGAGAACTACAGTTATGCTGTTATTAATAGCAATGTAAATTTGTAACTAATGTTTTTATACATTTTATAATTACTTTGTGTGTTTAACATATTCTGTGAATTTAAATTGGCAGTAGTGCACATATGATTAAAATTGAAATAACACTATAATACAAATATCCATAATTGCCTTCAGTCTGGTAATTAATAGCTCTCCTTTCAGCAAAGCATGAAGAAATGGGAGGATTTCATTTCACAGTTTTTACTGTGCTAAAAAACTGTGAGAAATTTTTTTTCACCTGATTGTCTATGTAGAGATGCACTGGTTGCCTCTTGTGAGAATGCTGCAGAATTTGGGAGAAAACAGATGAATCAATTTTCTAGGAAAATAACTCTGACATAATTAAAATCCACCAATTTTTGACTGCAAATTGTTGTAATTTGAGGGAAAATTCATCATTAAATTTCTTTAGGGGGCTGACTTTTAGAATGGATGAAACTTGTTAGAACATTTCAGTCCATGTTTACAAAACCGAATAGTATAGATATGTTTGGTTTAGATCATTAGACACCTAAATTACAAAAGGTACTGTATAGACACCTGAGGAGCTATGCTTTAAGTAAGCAGTTTGAAAGCTTTGACTGCAAATTTTAAGATAAGTCTTTAAACTTTGTGAAAGACTCGCTTACTATCAGTATTCTATCAAATTGTTTGGGTCTRGTCTCTGAGAATCTAGTAAGAAAAAAAACTTTGGCAATTGCTTAACTCTCGGCAACTATTTAWATTACAATACTTTCAGCATGCTCCCTGAATAAGGATGTATTCCTGAATTGTATCAGCCAAGGGAAGTCATTTAGAGACTCTTTACCATTTTCCTCTTTTTCTTGTCAATTTTAAGGAGGATCAAATTCATTTGGTAAATGTTGCTAATAAATGAGAAATTACTTCTTATAATGTACATTGGTAATAAATAAGTTCCTGATTCACTTTTTTCAACACATTGTGGTAACAACTGTTACAAAGGGAAGAAGATGAAACCACTAGTTTTGGGAAGACAGGAGTGAAGTTGAAAAGGAACAGAAAAGAAGCTCTATAATTTCTTGTATACAAGTGATCCTTTCTTCGAGAGACAGCTATTATTTCTTAGGATAGAGGGTGATGGGTACGTTTCATAGAATAAAATCTTACCTAATTTGATGATTATCAATTCCCAACAAAAATAAGAAYCCAACAATTAAGAGTGAACATCTGAAAGAAAAAAAATAAAAGCTCATTTATTCACTTATTTTCTTATGAAGTTCCAATTACTGTTTGAACACTGCTATCTATACTTGAAGAGCAGAAATACCTTTTAAAGCAAGCGGTTTCATGGCAATCAGAATTCCTTCTTTATGTCTGTTTCTGTGCTCTACTCTACTATCTTTAAAGAGAAGGGTCTTTACTAAATAAAAGGCTTAGAAATCCCACAAAAAACTTTATCATTTAGCTTCATGAACATTTCTGCTAATTAAATATACATAGAAGATTTTTAAAGGTGAAATAATAGCTATTTTCTTGTTAGCACATTTTTTTTTTAATTTCTGAATCGCTACTTTTCTTTCTCATTGGTTTTATTTTAGGGTCCATCTAAAATTACACAATTAAAAATGTATTTTTAATAAACTACATATAATAAACTATAAACAATGAACGTATATATATATGTATATGTGCCAATTTACATAAACATTCTACGTTATATTAAAAATACATATCTCTTGGCATTGGACTTATTCTATGCCATTAGGATTTCTCTGCTACAAGTGCTAATGCACTCAGAGAAGAAAAGAATTCCCCAGATTATCAAACTGAGTAAGTGGTGCCCAAATCATAAACTTTGAAACTAAAAACTACATCACTTAACTGTTCCCTCTTTGATATCAAAATAGCCTTTGTTGTCCCGTGAGAATTTGTGTGCTACCATTTTCATTCTATTTTTTTTCTGTGGAATGGCATAGAAGAATCATGAAACAAGGAGTACTGAAAAAAAATATTTATACTGAAAGACTCAGTTCCTGGAGAAGCTAGGATTTTTGCATGAATAGTTCTGTTATATACTTCACATTTTATCTTCKGTTAGACATTCGGTATTAGGAATGAGTATAACATAGGTTAGAAGAACAGTGGAACAGCAGTTGTTTAAAAAAGCTGTTAGTAGACAGTGAGGTTACAATGCTAAGAATAAGACACAGATTCCACTCAACACTGTGAAAAAAATAGTAAGAAGGATGTCTTTTAAAATTGTTGCAGTTTTTAGTTTATCCTTATCTTTACCCCTATCTCTAACCATGTCAATTTACTATGGYCTGTGTATAAGCCACATGAGTTGATCAAAAAGCAAATATCCAACCCTTTAAAACAATAAAAGTTTTAGAACTGGAATTAATTTTGTTTGTCTTTTATACAATTAGTTTTGCATCATTAAAAAAAAAGTTTTAAGCTTAYGTTTACATAAGTGATATCATGATGATGTGGCAAAACATCATCCAGTTCTGAATAGTTTACTAACATAACACTATTGAGATAAAATAAAATTAGTATAATTTGTGAAAATATGCTGATTGTAGTAAGAACATGAGACCTACRTTTTGTGCTGTAAGTGGAGGATTAAGCTTGAAGCCGTTTTTGACTTTTCTAATTAGTAATAGCAACTGAGACTCATACTTCCTTTCACTGATGCTTAAACATCAAATATACTTCTTATTGCTGTAATGGGGCAATTTTCAAGAATTGTTTCTTCTTTTACTTAAAAAGGCAAGGCCCTGAAGTTTCATGGCTGTAAGATTGTTTCCATCGCTCTCCCCTTACATCATTAATATCCTCATATATAGACTATTTCTGTTCTATGGAAAATGAAATATAGTCAGGCATTACATTTTAGACAAATTCCACGAACTTAAACAGAAACAGGAAGAGTTCATCACCCTTCTGGACTAGTCGATTGTTTTCAAGACCACAAGAGTTCCTTTCAAGGTTAGAATGAATTTTCAAGGGGCTGACTGCAATGGTCAAAAGGAAATCCCACTATGTCAGCCAAAGAGGAGGAGATATGGAAAGTCTATTTTTTTAAAGTCAGTCAGACAGAGGAAGCACTTCCTCCACTTTTAGGAAAGAAGGTTTCATTTCCTTTACCCATCATATTTTATCACCTSCAGTGCATGCTTTTATCTCCTGCCAAAATACAATTGGAAAATACTAAATCTAACAGTRAAATAACTGGACCTATATTTCCATGAGAAGAGTAAAACAGAGCCCTTGCATCTGAGACAATCAAAAAAGTAGWTACTTGTTCAAACAAGGATAGTGACTCAAAGTAATGATTTTGTTTTTTTTAAAAAATAGAATTTTATTTTTCTCTATAAAAAAATTTCTAGTGGCAGCTCCAGCCAACCAATTCAATGGGACTATTTTACTTTTAGTGATATTTCCTGTTTTCTGAGTCGCATGATTTTGCCATCGTAGATAATTCACACACCACATTAAAGATTATGCACACTTCAATACGTGCTTTCAAAGCAATCTCTCCATAAGAAAATAAAATAATCAYGAGGCTACCCTGTATGAAAGAGACTTCATCCTTTTCTCAAACCTGAGTACACTTGAATTAATTGCATTTTTGATGATGTTGTTTTAAGCCCAGACTTGTAAGAGAGAGAACTAAATTGCAATGTAAAATTTTGTTCACACAAGTTGTTCACACAGATTTGTTCACCTAAGGCTAACGCAGGTTTCAATCCATGACTGCGCTGGGCACATTTACAATATCAGACCAAAATCAGACAATATCAGGCAAARAGCGGCCCTATAGCAATTTTAGCAAAACTTTTATACTCACCTCAATAYTGAGGATCTTCATGGTAAACAGCTATTTCAAAATTAACAGAAGGAAAGACTTTTACACCTCTTTGATTCATACCAAAGAGCAACACATACACCAAACCATGGAAYAGGAGAGCGGGATCATTTTAGTTAGCTTTTCTGAGTGCTCCCGAAATGCAGTTGATGTTCTGACCTAAAGTACGTAAGTGTGTGGTTTGTTACTTCAGGGCAGTTATTTGAACATTTTGAAAGATTTTGAACTTCTTGAACCAGGAATGACAATTTATGTACAATCATTATATATATGCCTAAATCAACAAATTTAGAGTAATGATCAGTAAGAAAACAGTGAAAGCATAAAATCAGTTTATTTTGTCAAAACTGCAGCAAAAAACTGYCTGCTAGAAAGGAAATATATTCCCAATAATGGAAATAACAGCGAGACCCAGAGAACTCCAGATCAATAGGATAGCTGTTTTGGATATTTGAGGTCCTGCTTGAATAAATGACATTCACTGTTAGATAAAACTCTGCTTTGACAGATGAACTGTAGTCTTTTCTCTCTTGAAACGTACATCTCATAGTTGGACACTGGCGTGGGGGGATATGTCTCCTTAAAAACAAATACAAGAGAAATRTAACATAATAAAACCCCTTAACTATTACCTTAAGGCAAAATAACTGACTCATTTCTTTTCTGAACATCAGGTGTAAGAAGATTTGTACATAAAATATTTTATTGGAAGAAATCAAGTTCAGTATACGTCTTTTCTGATTATTTTCTTAAAATGCAATTTGCTGAACAGGGTCTATTCCTAACAAGATTTTTTGTTAAGTTCTATGTTAAAACTAAATTCTATTTAGATATTCAGCTTATTACATAATTTGCAGAAAGGAAAAATAAACCAGAAATATGGAAAAGATGTTTCATGTAAATCGTCATGAAATTTTCTCTTTTCCCATTAGTACCATGGGTTGCACTTTAGCAARCATGAAAAATAACTTGCTTGCAGGCATATTTTTTTTTTCTTGAATACAGAATTATATAGTTTCAGTAYTGAAATAAAATTACTGCATGAGTTAATAGCAATACACTACAACCATCARCTTCACAGAGTGATTGCTAAGTGAGTAACCTAAAGGAACTACTACATCTGCACAATATAAACTGTTGACAAAGCAAAGATATARGGATATTAATTTTTTATTCATATAATTATCCTTCAGATTGAAAGCTTTTTTTCTTAAAACTAAGCCTAAGATGATTCTTTATGAGGCAAAGTGCTTTAAGAAGAGGAAGGGAAAAGTAGATTTCATGGTGGATCTGCCACATATTAAAGAAACGTAAAAGTTTCTCACTTAAAAGAACATTTAAAAGTAGATAATACTATTTCTCTCATAATCAGTGACTCTATGAAACTACTTTTTGTTTCTTTAAATAAACAATAGCAAATTCAGCATGCACACAAGGTATCAGATTAGTGAATGCACAACCTGAAATACCTGCACAGGCAACAGCAGAACCACCGGTAATGAAAGTATCTTGATTGTCTAATGATGATTCATCCTTCTTAAAAGACACTGGATTTTCTTCACCAGTAACTTATGAATTCAAATAATAAGATCTAGGAAAAGCATTGATATTTTTCTGTCTATGCCTGGCACCTAGATTTTAGGTTTTTAATGCTTGTTTATTGCCTTTCTCTTGAAAATGTCTACTTCTTTGTTCTGCCTTTTGTATAAAGATCTTTTCTTTATTTGCTGATCTGAACTTTAAACTGTGTGTAGCTRCTTCTCTTCAATGCTACCAACAAGTATTTGACATTTTCTTCCTTAGACTAATTCACATCTGAGAGTAAAGCAAAAGATTTTCCTGCAGAGCCAGTTGAAGCAAGTGGTATGTGATGCCTTCTAATAATTACAAAACATGAGTCAAAATGATTATTTAAAAAGCTGGAAGATAGTTAAAATAAAATAAACAGTGAGAAACATTTCAATTCTCACTGTGATTCTGAGAGAACTCTTACATGAGTTTAAAATGGTCAGAAAATCTTGTGAGTAGTGAAGAAAAATATACTGCGCTATGACGATGTCTTGTCTCCCTTTCCCATTCCTCCTCCTGCAAACGTGGAGCCAAGCTTGTAACCTAGTTGTGATCTTACGAGAAGTGGAAAGCAGAGACTCCAGGCACGATTCCTCCAGAAGTTGGCCTTACCACAGGTTAAACACACATGTTATTTCTCTGATTCTACAGGTGGCATTTCTCTGTACCTTTTACTATTAAATATGCTGGCAGGTAACATGACTAATTATATGACTGGGAATGGATATTGGAATATGACTATTCATTCCTTCCACTGATGAAGAAAAAGACGGTGGGAATTCATGCCAAGAGCTCTTGAAATTATAATTTCTTACAAGAAAGAAAATTCTGTCATGGGGTAATACGGTTATCAGAGTATCAACATGTAACTAGAAAAGTGATTTGCATATTTTCTGGTATCAATCTAAAATAATACAACCATCCACACACTAATGTTTGGTTTTATGCTAGTCCTGAAATTAATTGTATTACTTTATTCTAAAATAAAACCCACTGACTGTCAACAGGATCTAAGCTCTTTCAAAATCTGTGTGTACTCAGTTCTGTAAGTAACAAACAACACCAATAACTTTACATGCTGAGATTTTGGGGGTTTCCTCCATTTTAAGAGATTTTACAAGCGTATTTTATGAACTCTGTACACTCCTTTAGGCTGCATTGTTACTATTTCATTGATATTAAAGCAATCTGCTACTGTTTTGTCGAAAAAGTTCTATCAGTTAGGAAGACAGTGAGGAGAACTTGTTCCGGTTTGTGCTCTCCAGTGCTTATTCACAAAAAAATAAACCTCTAATTTCCTACTGGAAAGTCATAGTCAGTTTTACAGTACTTTGTTCTCTTGTTTTTAAAGTTGTCTTGAGGACACATAGCACTGTGACAACTCCAATCAAGTTGTATCCCTTGTGCTCTGCCAAGCAGTATTACAGAAGACAACACAATGCAACTTTTAACAACCTGAGAAAATGTCACAGTGAAATGGAACTCAGGAGACCACACAAACATTCTTTCCAACATTTTAGGAAGACTCTATGTAAAATAAACTTTCTTGCAAAGCTTTACAAAGTTTAGGCTTTCGTTTCTATTCACTGTCAATTATATTACTACTGTAAAGAACAGCATKTGGCTGTGCAGCCAGGAAATAAATTGCATGGAATCAAAATCTTCTTCCTGTACTCTGTGTTGCTCTGGCTCAATAATAAAGTGTTCTAGAACTACGTCTCACTTGGTSCACACTTTCTCATCCATTAACATTATATCCCGAGTGCCCAGGAAGTAATATAAAGACTTTGCCAGATCTGTAAGAGAGTACCTCTGTAATGTTAACTATCTAGTGAGGGGCAAAATGGAAGTCGCGCTCTTYTAAATAATGTGGGTCTACTTGGATTTCATGTAAACAAGTGGTACTACAAAGACTTGAACAGCTCTTTCAATGCCTGTAATCTTGCAAACATGCATAATTGGTATTCTGGATTGTGGAATATTCAGGAAAAGAGGTATACAACCTACTGTGCAATTTAACTTCCATCTGGATCTTCTTCACAGAACTATTTAAACAAATATTAAAAGAAAAAAATGACAATATAGAAGAAAGATTTTTCCCTGAGAAACTTTTCAGACACATAAGTGGAAAAATTAAATTTGGAAAGGAAGAAATAACACTTTGTTTTATACCAATGTGCTGAAAATTTACATATAATTAATGAATGTGTTCCTTGACTTTTTTAGTCTTCCATACAATTCATTTAAAAGGCTGTAGCAATGCCAGACATCATAATAAAACACAGGTATGGTTGCTTGTATGAATTCTACTGTTATGGATTTATTTTTATGCAACTGTTTTTCCTCATTAATGTTTCAGTGRAAGAGTCATGTTTGAGACAGCAGAAAATTGCCTTCAAATGGAACCAATACTGAATAGTTAACTGTTGGTGAGTTTGGTAAGATTCATTTWACATTGGTCATTTTAGAAGAATAATTTGTGTTATTCTGAAGTTGAAGAGTACTTTGAACCAGTGGAAAAAATTCTCCTAAGGGCCACCCTCTATTCTGGCAAAAAACAGACTCTTGCATTGCTTCGATACATAACTAATGTTAGAGACTTAAAAACAAACAAAGATATTTTTGGCAACAGGATTCATACCCATTTCAGTGGAGAACCAAACTATATTGTGTTAATATATTGATAAACATCAAATAATATCCAGTTGAATGGATTTTATCCCTCAGAGCTATAAACCAATAAAACACAGCTTAGAGTTGTCAAGTCACAGTCATTAGGAAAATATTAGATACATTTGTGCCTCAGAGTAAACTGTCGTCTACTGAATGTCTTAATAAGTCATCATTACAGTACACAGATCGTAAATTCCTTGGAAAAATAAAACAATACACCACAACTTTGGCCTCAAAAAGGTATGAATCACGACTGCTGTCTGCTCGAGGGAATGAGTGGTCTTTATTCTCTTCAGATGTCCTGTGTTCTTGTTACATCATTCAATTTTATCCATTTCTTGAGTTTTACATGTCCATAATATTCTATCTTTCCCTCTGGCTCTGTGTCTAGATAGGTGAAAGAAACCTATTGTGGCCAGTTATTCGTCCTTGAACAATGCTACATTAGAAAATATTCAGCTTATTCACACACAAATTCTACCATCCTGTTTAAGAGTATGAAAATATTCATGAAATAATGAATTTAGTTAATGTTTTATCACCCTTTTATCTGATTTATGTAGGCAGAATCCGTGACTATAAACGAGACAACTCTAATTCTTACATTTTGACCATAGCATCTCTTTGAAAAAGGACTGCACTATATATCAAAGTTAAGCTCAAACCCACTGAGTCCAAACCCATCTTCCATCCACAGTTCTTAAGCATAAATACTAATAAAAAGCAGTTCTTAAGTAAACTTCAGGACATGCAAAGGAAGGCAATTCTTATTAATCCTTATAAACCTTGGCATGAGTTGACATTTTCCCATGTCAAGAACCTCATCAGCCTTTGTAGCTCACATATCATAATGTCAGGCAGACAGGCTTCTGCCAGTGGAAAACGCTCGAGGGACAGTTTATTTATCAGCAGCCCATGCTTTGGTTGTGCAACACCAGGTCTACCGCATAATCAGTGAAACCTGAATGATTCTATATCGGATTATTTTATGCTTTTGATTTGGATAGAGGAGAAATTCAAGATACGTTAAGTAGAAATTCTGATCTTTTCTTAAGATCAAATTTTACAATGGCAGTGTCTTCTCTAGTCATACAACTAACTTTAAGCATTTGTGTTCATATCACTGAAAGTAGTAAGACAACATCAGTAAAGTTAGGCACATAGCTTAGTTCATAGTTATCTCTATAAAATGATTTCCTTGGAGTATCCTTTCCATCTCTTTTGTTGAGCTGACAACTTTATAAGAAATAAATCGGTTATCTCATTGCACCTGGTGTAACATGTACTCAACTCGAAGAATCTCCCTACAGAAGTCAAAAGAATAGTTCGAAATTTTCAATTTGTCTATCTTTTAAAGAAAATACTTAGTACTTGAAATCTGAACATAAAATAACATGCCTCAGCAATTTCAAAATCTACTTTTTCAAATTAAATAGGTGTTATATAACAAAAACATTTTTCTGCAGATGATTATCATGAACAATATTGTTCCAGATTACATCCACTTCTAGCTTTCTTACTCCTTCTTTTTGTAGGTATATACTATTTTCTCATAACAGATTGTAAATAATCAGTCTTTCTTCAAAGATTTCTCAAATACCTATGTCAACGCAGCTCCAGTTTAGCTTCAGACTTCACAAATGTGCATGATAAGAATCTATATTTAAATTTGTTCCTCTGTGTACATAATCCAAGCAGTTAAAAAGTTTCAATACTTTCTGTGACATTTGTTTACATACAGCTTAAAAAGTTAACTATCTAAATAATTTGTTATAAAGAGTAAAGCAAGTTAGAATTTTCTTTTTCCCACACAAACTCCCCAGATGATGTGGAATTTTCAGTGTATTATTAGCTTGGAAATTTGACATAATTATAGATTACAGTGTGAATGCATTCTACTTAATTATTCTCCGCATTCTAGTTGATAATTCCCTTTAATTTTCACACATACAATTCTTTGAGACTACATACATTATACGAGGAAAAAGAAAATAAGGGTGATCATAAAGATCAGAGATTGACACTTTGTACAATGACTTCAGGTAAGACTAAAGCTATCAACAAAAGGCTATCAAAACAACAGAGCTCCAAGTACATTAAACAGGTTGTTGCAAAAGGCTAACATTATAGTGTCTACTTTCATTCAAGAGAACTTACGTATTTGAAATGCCTTTTGTGAAACAAGTCACGGAACACTAAATAAAAAATCAAGTATGATTGTTTCAGTTATAGAGCTTTTCTTTTCATAGTACTCATGACAGCCCCCTTTTTTAAAGGAACCAAAAAATCACAGATTTGGTTTTAATATACCTTTTATCTTACTTCTTAACTATTTTCAAAATTTTCAGCCTTTTACCTATCTGTAGCTAACAGTAGATTCTTTCAAAATGCAACGATGTCTAACAAAAGAGTGATGTTCAAAGTCTTGTCAATATGTAGATATTCCCTTGTTACTTTTAGTAAGTAGAATTTCCTTTTATTACCCTATTAATTAACCTTCAATCACTACCAAGGGAAAAGTTCTATTCACCTCTCTTGTTAGAAAGAAAATTTCATCTGTAATTTTCCAGTGAGACTTTGAGAAATTTAGGGTAAAGATAGAGTCGCAGTTAAAAGATATATGACAAAGTATAAATTCATATTTAATTAACTGTTCAGTAATCATTAGCTTCAATATTCTTCCAGTTTTCCCTTTTAACAATCATTATTAATAACATTTTTGAAAAAGAAAAATGCACTTGCATCTCCTCTTTTATCATATTTAAGAAACCATTACTTATAAAGAGAAGTATTTTCTAGGATAACACTCTGGATGTGACTTTTTCAGACTCTTAGTAGCTGTAGAGTAGCGAAAACTAAAATATAGAGACCAGGGCAAATAAATTGGACAACAACAACTTGTCTCTTTCCCCCTTCTACAACACACATGTAGACACACAGACACACACCCCATATATGTTCACTAAAGATGTGATTAGAATACTGTGCCAATTGATCAAGCTTCTGACAGATACAGGATAAACAAAATGTGTTGTGTCATCACTGTTAAGAATGACAGTGATCTCTGTGGGCTCACTGATCTTATATTCCTGACTTCAACCCATATAGCTTGTAATAATGTGACATTTAGACGGATATAATATTAATTCACAAAAATCAAGTAAACTACATTAAAAGAAAATTTAAATCCAAGCAGGAAGGAATGTGAGCATGGGAGCTGCTGTTCTCTATGCAGTAACTTTCTTTGCAGACATCCCCAAAAATCAGGAAAATGTATTAACCTTCTGTGTAACAATGCATAGASCCCATAGAGTGAGTCACTCATTTGACTCAATGGAAAATAAATTTGATTTTCACCTTCAGGAACATCCCATATTGCTACACTTACAATTTAGTGTTCTTCTTGATATTTCTCTTGACACATTCAAAATAAATTACTCTTACAGTGAACTGAAATTCAATTTTTTCTCCATCAACGTTTAACTATTCTTACTCTTAGAAATAATGGTGCAGTCAGATCTCTAGTGCCTATAGCAAAATTTCTAGTACCTCAGAGCCACCTCATACTCCTTCTCATCAACATCACTGCTTGTGATTCTGTGCATAGCCATCTTTTCCACAGAAGCTGATTTCAGGTTTTGAAAAGAAATAGGTGAAGTATCAATGAAAGACTTGCACAGTATTCTTGGAATAACACAGGGAAACACATCTGTGGTGAAAATACTRCGAGGTGGCTGCAAAGTACTGAATACTATCACAATGTCAATGCTAATATTTCAATGTGGTACTATACTTTTCTGGATACAATACTTCTGCCCATTTTTTTCCCAAACCTTTTTACCAGAAGTTCTAAGTTTTAATCTTCTGCTTCAATGCATTTGCAACCCTTCTCTGGTTGGTGTTATCTGTAAATTAAACAAGTATTGTCTCTCTGTCTTCTAGTGTAGGTTAGTAACAGCTTTAAACTACAGCAGGAAGAACCAAGCTAGACATTAGAAAAAAATTGAACGATAGGGAAGCGCTGTAACAGATAGCCTAGAAACAGTAAAAGGTCTTTTATCACTGGAGTTCTTTAAGAACAGACTAAAGAAACATCATTTAGGAGTAAGTACAGTTGGTCATACTTTCATACAGTCCAGGGATCTATAGGCATTCTCAAAGTCCATTTCAGTCCAATCTTTTCTGATTGTGTAACATGCCATACAAAAGCCTGAACACACAAACCAGGCTTCACAAGCAAGCGTGGTGCCCCATAGCATAGGTAGCTTGCAAAATTAGTGAAGAGTGACCAAACAGTAATAAATTTTATGCTCATTAGAAAGAGCTTACAGACTGAAACCTCAAGAAGACCTAGAATATTTTGAAAATCATACACTCCAATGCAGAAAAATTCTAGAATGCATTTAAGCCAGCTTATCCATATTGTGTCCATCAAAAAGAGCTCCTCTAGTAAGCATCTCACTCAGAACACKGTTGTCCTTTTGTAAGCATACTTTACAATTAAGTTGCATGTTACCGTTAAGAATTTTCACCACTGTCTGGCTTGACCTAACAGAGCATTTCCTTTAACCAATTCAAACTTATTTTGGCATTTATTTTTAATGATAAAACACCAAACAATTTTCTGGTAGACTAATGTTTGTGGAAAGGCTAAGTGTCTACCTTCCTTCCCTCCTCACTAACTGTCAATATTATCTGGCAAAAAAAATATTTGCAGGTGGTCAGTTAATTATGGAACAATCACTCAAAGTTGTAATAATCTAGCTATTGTCTGGTGTGAGTGAATAAGAGAATATTAATAATATACTTTTGCTGTGTGCTCCGAAGATAGATTGTGTTAGCCTATCTATTCATAGAGGACAGATTCATGTAATGAAATTCAATGTAAGCCCAATGTAAGCTAAAGAAAGACTTCTCGGCCCATACAAAATAGTTGCTGCATACAGACAATTAGAATATTGTACAGAGTCTGACTTGAGAGGGTATGGAATATATGTAGAACATATTTTAGTTTTTCTTTATACTGTGCTAACACTAGGCATAGTCCAAGCATTCACTAATGCAAAGTCCTACTGATAGACATCAGCTGTAGAGCAAAGCATACAGTCTGCAGAATCAAAGCCCAAGCTCATCTATAATAAAGAATTAACCGATTTTATGTAGTTGTCAGACATATTATTTATCCTTATTTATCACAGGCCCTATTCAATGCAGCTAGGCTTTATCCAGGACAGTGAATTTTAGCACATGTCAATGTAAAGGATTCTGAGATCAAGACTACATATAGTAAGAAATTCTAAATGCCATGAAATTGCCTTAAGATTTGTTCACTTAACTGCCTGCACAAAAACATTGTTATTAAGATCAAATTTCCTCAATGTGCTATGCTTCAGACACAAAGTCTCTAATATTATATAAACAATYAAATAAGTACGAATTATCCTTTTCGATTTCTGTGGACTGATTCTTCTAAACCTTAGGGTGCATTATTTCATTCTTCAGTGGAGTTTAAGCTCTATCATTTCTTACTGCGTAGATAAAAACACACAGGCATTATCACATTGTTCAAATAAAGGGATAACTTGAATGGTGTCTGAATGCTCTTAATATAATTTGACTTTCACAACATAAAAGCCAATTTTTGGCAAACAGGATTACATTTCTTCTGATGTGCTTTTGAATAGTAGCAGATCATTAAATGCAATTTTCATTGGCACCACAGAAAATGCATCCTTTTGCTTTCAGTCTGAAAACAGTTTTCTTTCAAAAGAAGAAATGTCTTTGCAGATGAGTATCATTTTCAGCAAATTCTTTTTTACTCAACTATTAGGCTTGAACATAGCTATATAACAAGTTCACTAGCTACCTCACAAGCTATATAGTTATTAATTCTGATCCCGCAAATCCTGGAAAAAAACATTTAATAGCTGACACACTGTAACCACGAAGTGCCATACCTAAAAAACAGGCAGATGGAATAAACTCTCAGATGGAATAAACTCTCAGATGAAAGTCCAGGAAGAAATTGTAGATTATTCTTTTTCTCTCCCTGCAACTCCTAGCCTATCGGCATCTCTTGTTGCTTAGCTGCCACCTTCTTCGTAACACTGAAATTAACAGAAAAAAAATCAAACTGATTGCATTTAACTCCTAATGTGGAAGCTAGAGCAACTATAAATTTTAGAAACTTCTCTTTATGTATACATATATATACACATATATATTTTATACATACATATACTTATATACACACTCACGTGCACTGTATAGCCTAGAGGATCCAATGATATTTAACAGACAACAGGCACTCATATGGGGAAACAATAAATTGCAACCCTCAGAGATCTGTGGCATTTTTTCTGATATTGCCTTCCCTCTCGTATTCTATTTTCTGTTAAGCTATTTTCCCAGTATTTTTTAAAGGTAATTCATCAGACATCTTACTGCCAAGGCTCTTGCAGAAACTACTAATGGTACTATTTTTGGAAAATCTGCTAAAGTATATGCTGACTCACTCTTGAACTAAATGAAAAACCTCCTAYATTTTCTGTGTGAAGGCACACACTGTGAACTTAACATCTCATGCAATAAGAACATTTTCTTTTTTAATAACACCAGGTGTACATGCTTGTTTGTGTATTGCACCTCAGCTCTTGTAATACAATTCTTTCTCTCTTATCTTAAAGTGCATTTATTAGGACATTTACTTTTCTTCAAAGAATAAGACATACATAGCATTCACAGTATTATTAGAAAGCACAAGTTAATGTAGGTTACTTTCTTCTCATGGCAACAAAATTAGAAAAAAATGGTAACATTTTGTTTTACTCTGAGTAAGTGGTTTACTCTCATTGAAATGTTGCCCGTTTCAACCTTACAGACAACTAGCCCTTAAATTTTAGAAGAAATACCTTAAAATAGCTTTCTCATCTTCTGTCCTAACCAATTTGCTTTAATTTTAGAAACCTGGCACTGGCATAATTGGCATGAGTTTAAACTCATCCATGACAGTTTTTACACTGGGGACAGTAGTCTATTCCCCACTAGAACTTCATCTAACTGACTCTTTCTGAATCTCGCATGCCTGCTGTGCTGAGTGCAACAGCATAAATGCACTAAGTGTGGCTCTACAGCATATCAGAAAGGTACAGGCAGGAACCAGAAGTACAGTGCACCTGTACATCAGCTCTCAGGCTGCATCCCTGTTGCCGTCGCAACAATACCCAGAGTTCGGGTGAGGTCAGGAGCCCGCAACACCGCCCGCCCCTGGGCCACTCCACACTGACTCCNGTTGCCTTCAGAGCTGCAGCCTGGCCATGCAGCTGCTCCATTACGCTCCTGAGAAAGGTGTTAGCGAGGCTGCGGTAGCGGCCTGGTATTCAGCGTGGCCATGGGCATCTGCCCTGTGCCGTGGGTAGCCCTGCAGCCAAGGCATCTGTTGTCCTTGTAAGGTTTTGCATCTGGGATGCTGTGGAGGAGGCAGRCTGTCGAGCCCTGACGCCAGGGGCACGGTGGAGGTGGGTGGGAGCACTTAGTGGTGGGACTGACCTCAAAGGATTTGAGGGTCTTGGGCTATTAACTTGTTCTTCTTTCCTCCAGGGTTTCAGTCCCTTGGGCTGGGATAGGCAGGTTGTCGCTGGGAGCTGCCTGCTAATCTGCACAAGGCCAAAGAAGGCTCCTTCCGACTCATTGTGCCAAGTATTCCTTCCTTTCCAGCCCCTGCCAAGGATTCCAAAGTCAAGTGCAGTCCCCAGAGCATCCAAGAAAAAGGTAAGCGCCTATCATAGCCCCTAACATCCTTACTCTGGAGCTGGTCTACCTGCAGGCGTAGCTTGGCCGGGCTCTGCAGATGAGTCTGTTGGTGGAGGTTTTGTAGCAGAGCTGAAAAAAGGRGCCTAGTCAAAGCAGTGARAGAAATGGAGGCTCTGCATGTAGTCTCCCTGYGAGAMAGCRTGCAAGAGCTAGCACTAGTGCGTGCACTGTCAGAGTGAGGCRTGCCYRWGGGGARGGYCTGTCTTTGCGGGTGGTGTGGGCAGCCYGTGCCTGATGCGGGTCCTCAGGCCTTTGCAGCGTGCCCGTGTTTGGGTGCAGCTGGCAGCAGGGCCCTGGTGTGCTGGGTGCCCCCGAGGCAGGCAGGAGCAATTGCGGTCCTGGGAGGGGATGCACATGCCGCCTGAGCAGGACCTGCATGTGCAGAACAAGCGTGCCCTCTGTGGGGCTTGTTGTGTAGCCCCAGTGCTGCTGGGGACCCAGCAGCACCTTGGCCTCACTGCCCTGGTGATCCCCTGGGACAATGTGCCCTTGCTGCATTTGCAGGCATTGTGCAGAGAAACTGCCATCACAGCCGAGGAGATGCCACGGAGGCTGCCCGCAACGCAGCAAGATGGAGCGGCTCGTAGAGAGGAGACGCCAAAGCTGGTGAGGCCTTGGGCCAGGGCAACACAGCGTGCTGTGAGGTGTGCCATGCTGCTGGCCCGGGAAATGGGAGCAGAGTGCCTTTCCTCATGGAGTGTTGCCGTCGCAACAATACCCAGAGTTCGGGTGAGGTCAGGAGCCCGCAACACCGCCC
>NW_028186398.1:0-882 GCF_003343005.1 Rhea americana | reverse complement strand
GGCGGCTGATCTGTTCCAGTGCATGCTGGGCCGCCTCAGACAGTTCCCGTTTTTCCCAGGGTTGYTCGCCCTTAAGYAGCTCRTATAGCGGGGACATAACAGAAGGCGAAATACCCAAGATGGGGCGGAGCCATTGGAGGGCTCCCACAAGGACTTGGACATCGTGTAGGGTCTCTACCTTGGGATTGAGTTTCACTGGGAGAACCGAAATTTTTGTGGGAGAAACTAGCATACCGAGATAYCGGGCCTGGGTGCCTCTCTGTACTTTCGCGGCCTGTATGGCCAGGCCATTGGCAGCAAGCTGCGCGATGACRGCATGCTCCAATTGGGTCAGCAGGACAACGTTGTCTGCTGCAAGGAGGAGATCATCCATGTAATGGTAGATATGAACCTGCGGAAACGTCTGCCGGTTGGGCTCCAGGGCGAGGCCGACGGCCCRTTGGCAAATGGTTGGAGAATTTTTCATGCCCTGGTGCAAGACGGTCCAATGATACCGCCGAGCAGGGCCCATTAAATTAATAGGTGGTAAGGTAAATGCAAAGCGCTCACGATCCTTTGGGTGCAGGGGAATGGAGAAGAAGCAGTCTTTGATATCTAAAACAACTACTGGCCAGTGCTGGGGAAGCGCAGATGGGACCGGCAGCCCCGGTTGGAGGGGCCCGAAGTCCCGCAGAACCTGATTAATCGCACGCAAATCATGTAATAATCGGAATTTGCCAGGCTCTTTYTTAGGGATGACAAATATGGGAGCGTTCCARGGRCTCAAACTCTCCTCCAGATGCCCTTATTCAACCTCCCGTTGGACTAGTTCGTGCGCGGCCTGAAGTTTCAACCGGGACAGGGGCCACTGCTCAATCCAGATGGGTTCATCACTTAGCCAGC
>NW_028186397.1:1094075-1096708 GCF_003343005.1 Rhea americana | reverse complement strand
AAGCTTCGCCCGCGAGCGCGCGCGAGCCTCTCTCCCCCGCCCTCTGTGTCCCGCCCCCCTCGCCGGCCGACCTGCTCCTGGTTGCTCCATCGTAGAAGGCGCTCACGTTAGCGAAGCGGGATTTGCCCTTTACCAGTCCGTGCTGACTGCTCCCCACCACCGTCTGCTCTTCCGTGGGCTGAGAAGACAAAGGTTACCTGTCCGTCTGCAATGCAATCTGCTCCCAACTTAACGGGTTGAGGAGGACACGTGGTGAGCTCACTGGATTTGCTGGTGAGCTCAGGAAATTCCATTTCCCGAAAGGTGCTTGCATTTTTGTACATGTTTCCAATTAAACATGGATTAATCGCTTGTTCCAGAGGCTGATACAGCTTGATACTGCCCAATGCCCTCCAGCAGCTGTCCAAGTGCCACCTAGAAGCTAAATAACCCTGCTTACATCCGTTCCTGGGGATCTGCTTGGAGGAGGTCTCTCCAGCCTCTCCTGTTAGGGCCAAGCACTATTTTGTCTCTTTTTTTTCAATATTCTTGAAGCATTATCACAGTTTTGAGATGACAAGGTCTCTGCTTCTCCACTGCTGAAAGGCCTTCCTAGGCTGGTGACCAGCTTCAGGCTTTTTCACTTGCCCGAGCACAGCAGAATGGTTCCTCCTCAGCTGCTTCATGAACCAATGGCAGAACAGAGGAAGGGCCTGGCGCAGAGCCACCTGCATGCCTCACAGTCTGTCTCACAGTTAGCTTTAGCCTGATTTGAGCCCACCAACACTCCTGTCCACCTCAAGCCCAGCCAAGACAGCCTACAGCCTGGCAGCCATCTCTCCTGGCAGCCTGAGTCCTGCCAGGGTCCAAACTTAGAATCAYAGAATTAGTAAAGTTGGAAGGGACCTCTGGAGATCATCCAGTCCAGCCTCCCTGCTCAGCAGGGTCACCTAGAGCATGTCAGACAGGGTTGTGTCCAGGCGGGCCTTGAATATCTCCAGAGAAGGAGAGTCCACAACCTCTCTGGGCAACCTGGTCCAGTGCTCCGTCACTCTCACAGTGAGGAAATTCCCCCTCACGTTCAGGTGGAACTTCCTGTGCTTCAAATTCTGCCCATTGCCTCTTGTCCTGTCACTTGGCACTACTGAAAAGAGTTTGTCCCCATCCCCTTGACATCCTCCCTTCAGATCCTTATAAACATTGGTAAGATCCCCCCTCAGTCTTCTCTTCCCCAGGCTGAAGAGGCCCAGCTCTCGCAGCCGTTCCTCAGAGGGCAGGTGCTCCAGCCCTCTGATCATCTTTGTAGCCCTATGCTGGACTCTCTGCAGTAGCTCCATGTCTCTCTTGTACTGGGGAGCACAACTTCTAGGCAGGAGCATCCCATGAACCCCCATTTAGAAGAGACAGCAGTAATGGGACAGCAGTAGCGTGAAGGACACTTTATTGGGCTCCACATCACTCCAGCCCTGCAGCTCGGGGCAGGTTGACATAGCTCTTCATGGGCGGGAGAGGCTTGATCTTGCGTCCAGCCCAACCACCCTTACGATGCCACAAGCCTGTGTGTGGTCGCTTGCCCAGCCAGCGGTTCCGGCCCGCCTTCCCGATCACACGCTTGTTGTGGTCGACGTTGGACACGCGGCCCACTGTGGCCACGCAGGTCTCCAGCACCTGGGGGACAGAGAAGGTCCGTGAGCCTCCCTGCCAAGACATGGCCATGCGCCCAGGCGGTCAGCCAGGACCGAGACAGCCCAGCTCCTCTACCTGCATGTGTCTCTTGGAGGGCAGCTGCACGATGGCCGTCCCATTCACCTTCCTCAGCAGCACCCCGCAGGTCCCTGCAGCGAGTCGGAGAAAAGAGAGCAGCTTCCCTGAGCCGCGCAACCAAGCGTCGCGTCCCGCGGAGAGAAGCTGCCAAAGCCCCTGCCTCCGCCCTCTGCGCAGCTGCTCTTCCCGAAGGCAGCACCTCGAGGCACCACCACGAAGGGGCGTCCCCACCCGTCCCCACCTCCCTGGGCTGCCCTTTGGCACCCTAGCGCCAGCGGAAGGGAGGGCAGCGGCTCCGAGCAGCCCCCCTCCGCCCTCGCCGCCAGGTCGGCCGGGCCGAGCGYGGGGCCACCCAGCGCGCGCCCGGACGCACCGGCTGCCCGGATGTACTGCGCCCCTTTCCCAGGGTGGCTCTCCAGGTTGCAGATCAGCGTGCCCACGGGCAGGGCCCCCAGCGGATAGGCGTCCCCTTCGTTGGCCGACACTGCAAGAGAGCTGCCCGTGAGCGGAGGGGCGGCGCGGCGGGCGAGCCCCCGCGGCGCCCCGCCGGCACCTGCCATCCGGCCGATGTGGGGCGAGTTCTTGAGCACGTCGCCGGGCWGCATGTTCTCCGTGGCGATGATCCAGCGCTTGCGGTTGCCGCCGGCCACCAGGGCGATGTCAGCCGACCTGTGGGGCAGGCGGGGTGGGGGGCTGAGGCGAGGCGGGGGACGGCGGGGGGCAGCGCCGCCGCGGCCCTCACCTGCACGGGTCGTAGCGGACGTTGACGACCTTCTCCTCGAAGGGCGCCGCGGGGGCCCCGTCCTCGTACCGCAGCCGCTGGAAGTCGATCATGCGGTAGCGCCGCTTGTGCCCGCCGCCGATGCCGCGCACGCGGATGCGGCCTGCGG
>NW_028186397.1:1067984-1093190 GCF_003343005.1 Rhea americana | reverse complement strand
CCTTTTACCATGCTGTGGCTTCATGTAACCAGCTGGCTTTGACCTCCAGAACTGGGAGAGGAAGAGCGATAAGGCGCCTCGATGCGGAGAGGCGTGCTGTGAGATGAGCCAAGAGGGAGCCTGCGCCCCAACTCTGCTGGGCGCTGCCTCTCCCCCGGGGCGCCTGAAGGCCCTGCGTGTGTYGGGGAGGGGATGGGGGGATGCAGACGGGAATCCCTGCAAAGCCCGGGCTTGGGTGGGCGGGTGGAGGCTACGTGCCCCTGGAGGCTGGGGAAACGTCGCAGAGAGCGCCGCGAAAAGCCCGTGGCGAGGCCGGGCGCGGCGACGCTGCGGCGCGGGGCGTCCCGTCGCAGCACGGGTCTGGAGTCCGAGCGATCCTCAGGCGATACTCGGCTTAGCCCCACGCTGCCGGCGCGGGAGGCCTCCCAGCAATTCTCTTCCTAAAACTGGCCGTTTCTGCAGGCACAGAAATAGCAGCAGCGCRGCTGGAGGGTTTCCCGCAGCGCCCTGTGCTCAGAACGGGATCCGCGGTGGGGACGCAGGTGAGGGCGATAACAAACAGGGAGGCAAAACCACGGGGTGAAACGTAGGATGGGCGCCGTGCGGGTAGCTTTAGCTACGGAGCTGGTGGTGATGGTGCGTCAGAGCCTCTTGGGCGACGTGCGACAGCAGCTTGGCTGCTCTGCCCTGCCCCTTGCGGGAAGGACCCCGGAGCCACGGGATTGGCRTGTGCGGTGCTCTCCCTTCTCCAGGGCAGCGTTTGGGGAGCTGGGCTGCGTCCCCTCCCCCTGCTGCAGTGCCTGCGGCTGGCTGCCTGGCGCCTGCGTTTCTGCCGGGAGCAGCGCGGCGGATGTCGCCGGACCCCCGTGCGCGCCTGCGTCCGCTCGCCGCAGTGCTGGGACGCCTGGGAGCGCCTAGGCCGGACAAGCTGCTGCAAGCATCCAGGTACTGCTCCTGCGTGGCGCAGGGCGAGCGGAAGATTCCCATCCGGTGACTGAGCCGGGCAGGGCACCCAGCCATCCTGCAACAAAGAGCTGCTTTGAGCCGTGAGCTCGGGGGAGAGCTGATGAAAGCTTTGTTGCCGGCAGGGCCGCAGCTAGACCAGCGGGCGCTGAGCTGCTCCRCGGTGGCCCTGGGAAGGGAGGGAAGGGGTTTCTCCGGCTTGCTTGTCCCAAGGATACGCGGCGGGCCGGGCGGGCCTCCTGCTGCCAGACAAAGCCGGAGATGGAGGCAGCGCCTAGCGTACAGCAATGGCTCTCAAACTTTCAGATGCCTTATTTCCCCCCCACCTCCCTCCCCCAAAACTCTTCCTCCTGCTAATAAATTGCTTGCTAAGCTGTTCCCAAGTGGAGATGCACCCTGCAAAGGGTATGTGTATGTGGGGGGGGCAGTTGCCAGTAAAGCTCTGGGGAGGGGAGGATGCGGCTGGAAGGAGGAAGGTGAAGCAGCGCTGGGGGCTGGCGTTGCAGCAGAGCGCTCTGGCCGGGCAGCCTGGGGAAATCTGCACAGGGGTGAGGCAGCGGTGTCTTTGCAGCAGCCGTGGGTCTCCCCTGCAGCTCGCCTAGCTGGTGTCTGTCTCTCTCCTGCTTCCTCGCCCTAGCTGCGCCATGCCTGGGTTTCTGCTAGTGCCCTTGGTCTCCCCTCTCCTGCGCCACCTTGTTGTGCTCGGAGAGGTGGAAAGCATCCGTCCTCCTCTGTGTGAGAGGAATGAGGGTGGAGGTTGGCGTGCCAGGGATCAAAGTCCTGGCCAGCCCAGACACGGGGTAAATAAAATACCTCTGAGCTTTGCTGTAGTTGGCAGAAGGAGCAGGAAGTGTGTGTTCTCCCACCTGTCCAGGTAGGCATTGCAGCATTAACCCCAAATTCCAGAAGGGGCTTCAGAGGGGCGTGAGGGAGATGTGGCAAGACTTTGACCTTGCCAAAGCTGCCGGCCTGGCCGTACCCTGGCCACCTCCTGAAGCTCATCCTGTGCATAGCTCTCACATTAGACAGATGCCTGCAGAGGCACTGGCTCCTGGGAATTACTCTGCCTGCTTTAATATCACTTTACCCTGTCAGGGCGAGGTAATGGCTCTCTCTGGTGTGTTTTATAGAGCAAGACTTCCAATTGGAGTCTGAAGCTGGGAAGAGATGCTTGTCCTGGCTTCGTGCCAGCTTGCTGAGCTCTCATCTCCTCTAGCCTGGGAACACGTTTTAATGGTGTTCTGCTGTAGTCCCAGGCACAGCAGATGCAGAGTGGATTTGGCTAGCTGCTGCAGACATGACCAAGAGTTTAAAAACAAGGTCTTATCAGCTGATCCAGCGATGCTAGCGCAGGCTTGCTGGTGGCTGTGGGAGGTGGGAGATGAAGGCTGCCATTCCCCTTGCCTGCTGAGAGAGACATGCTTTGCAGGCTCGCTGGGTTTGTAGCTAGCAAACTGCTAGAKGGAGCAAACTGACTTTCTGCTAATGGCACGGGGTGTGTGGTTTTATTTATTTATTATTGTTATTTTCCTCCTCTCCTCTTTGGTGCCTCCAATGTCTGTATTCTTTGATTGCTAATGAATGAAAGGAGTAAGACCTTTCCAGCCTTGAGAGGAGCAACTGATCTGACACAAAGCCAGCCAGGGCAGCTTCTCTCTCTCTTCCTCAGTGCAGCTATGCTATTGCCACTCATCAGGCTTTGGTAACACAGGAATTGTTTGCTCTGGTCAGTTGGAACAAGTCCTTGTAGTTTTTGACTTGACCTTTCCAGCTGTGGGCTGGAGGCAAGAGGAGATGGGAAGAGCTGTGGTCCTTTCTGCAGCATCTTGAACCTAGGTGATTGTGGCCAAGTCCCTGGAAAGCCAGTAGTAACCTTGCTCTAGGTTTCACTGGGGTTATGTTAGGGTGCATTTTCTGTTAGATGTTGGGGAGCTGAAGCCTCTGGGACAGAGAGAAATGTTTAGTGCTGAGGGGAAGGAGCAGGCAGGGAGTCTCCTGCCTTTATGTAGGAGGGCACCTCTGCATGAGTTGCAAATCTGTTTCCTTAGCCCTAGTTAAAAACCCAAGRGTCTCTTGCAGCCTGCTGGTTAGCACAGACTTTCTCAACACAAGCCTTCTGGCATCTAGAAAAACCTCTGGAGCTTCACACTCAGCTAGAGCAGGCATGTGTCGGCTGCTGCTGCTGGAAGATGCAGTCCTAGCTGCTGATGCCTGGTCCTCATCCCTGTCCAAGGAGGACTGGGCTGAGTTACAAATGGCTGTAGAGTTTGGGGAAGCTGCTTGGGTGAAGCCTTTCAGGGCTTGGAGATTGGCTTTAAAACTGTGGGAGATGGTGGGGGGAAAGGGGCTGGATAGTGGGGACAGCCCTGCATTATGAGCATGGGAGAGAGCAGATGAGACAGCTCTCCTGACCCCCCCCCCCTTCTGCTGGAGGGGAATTGCATTGCCTCTTTCATTCTGGGTCGGGGAAACCCTATCCCCGTGCAGCCCTGGTGAAAGGACACGTGTGCTGCGTTCCCATCCTTTGGGCTTGGGGTCCATATTTAGTGCTGTGACGCCTGGCCCCTTGGTCCTGAGGCAATGCTCAGCCAAGGCAAATGAGGAATTTATCCACTTAGACTTCAGATTAGATTTTTTTTTATTATTTTTTCCCTTGAGAAGATGGTCGAACTGTAGGACAGGGGTCTGGAGGAGTTGAGATCTCCATCTTGGGAGATACTCAAGCCTGGACTGAACACAGCCCTTGAACACTTGGTCTAGATGGCCCTACTTTGAGTGGGGGATGGACAAGAAACCTCCAGGCATCTCTTCCAAGTGATGCAAGAGCCATCACAGACTCTTCTGTTGAGACCAATGTGCTGCAATTTGCACCCCTAGCGTACATGGGATCATCTGTGTGTCAGTCTGACTCTTGAGACTGTAGTGCAAGAAAAGTCCAGGCTGGAGGCTAGGTTTGGAGAAGACCCTGAGGCAGATGGTGTGGCTCCTAGGAACCTCCTTTCCTGACAGTAGGATGGGGAAGCTCATGAGCCAGAGTCAAATGACTGTAGGAGGCCTCATACATGTCAGTTTGAGTGGCATCTCCTAGCTTTGGGATCACAACTCAGAGATGTACCTTTCTGCACTGGGTGTGAGTTGGCAGGATGCCAAAACCTGTCTGACCTCCTCCTTGTGTGTTCTCCACGGCTCTGCATAGTGATGATCCTTTCCCCTTGAAAGGGGAGCGTGAGATGTACCAGGCGTTTTTGGCGACGATTATGAGCGTCATGGCGTGCTGTTCCTGCCCCGTTCCCTGCGTGGCAGCCTCAACAGGCGTGTATCCCAGCAGGGAGCCACGTACTGCGAGTGTTGCTGCAGTCCTTGCTTCCAAGAGTTCAGCATTTGTCCTTTAATTTCGGGCTCTTATTCCTAGCTGCAGCAGTTCTTAGCACCATGCTGAAGCTGACGCCCATCTGTCTTTTCACTTGCAAAACATCCTTCTCTTGCCTTGGTTTCTGAAGCCTCAAGATGTGCATGTGCAGCTGCTTGGAGCTGTGAAGTTCTCGGGCACCACACAGAGCTGATCGTATTCCTGTGCTCCTCGGCTCGGAGCAGCTCTGGCCGCGCTGACAGGCAGCGCGGCCCTTTTCTGTGGCACTGCCACACGTCACCTGGGGCAATGCCTCTGGATGCGGCGGTTCTACTGGTGGCGATGTGGCGGTGTGAACGTCGCCTGGTGTGCGAGTATCTCCTGGCTATGCAGTAGGAGCCTCCTAGGCTCCGTCTCTGTTTCTTTTCTGACGCCACAGTGTGGGGGGGGGGCGGAAAAAGGAGAAAAGCTTGTGCTTGTGACACAACCTCAGTGATGGTTGCCAGCCTGGGACTCTGTTTGCTTTTGACTGCTGTTATTTTATTTTTGAATGTCTAAGGCCTTGGRTCTGGGTGTTTTTCAATGTCCCTTAGGAGCAGAGGTTCAGCAATTGCCGATTGCAGTCAGCAAGCTGGCGTTTGGCCAGTCTTCCCAGAGATCTTTTATTGTGTTGTTTAACAGTAATGAGCTTGCAGAGGTGCAAAGGGGRAAAAAAAAAACCCTCCTGCTTCTATTGAGTTGCAATCTTCTTCCCAAATACATAGCTTGCTTTATCTTCCAAGTAGTGAAGACACGTCCCACAGCACAGGACTGGGATGATTATTGTGAAATAAGACTTTGGGATCCAAATTTCCATCCCTAAAATGCTATCATTGCTATCCGTCTCCCAAGCTTATCTCCTGTTCTCACTAAAAATCAGTTTTATTCTTTTGCATAGGAAGGAATTCCCCCMCACACACACATACAACCCTCAGAACCCAGTTGTTTTTCTACTGCCACCATGTCCTTATGTCATTTTCTCCCATGAAAGAGCATGCTGCTAAAAATTTTTGCTTGCTTCTATACAGAAAGGATAGGCAGGCCATGCACGGTTTGAAGGAAGTTGCAGTTATTGTCTTGACAGTGTTGCTTGTGTGGGTCTTGACGCTTCCCTGCATCTCATACACACTTTGCCCAAGGACATGTGGGGAGACAGTGAAGGGAGCTGGCTTTGTAGAGGCACGGGTAGAGGTGCCAGGTAGTGACCACCTCAAGTCTCTGTTCATATTGTAGTTGACTCCTGACCTTTTCCTGGCGATAACTTTGCTCCCCATGGTCTTCCATCGTGATCTAAACTTGATTCATTTGGACCCGTTTAGTCTGGCATCCTAGTTTCTGATGTGGCAGCTGTTGTGGGTTCGAGACACAAGCAGTGAAGCTTCCAACTCTTTCCTCTTAAAGCTCTTGCATGTGGGAATGGTTTTCAGAGGCAGAAGAGTGGGTTGCTGAGATTGTTGATGCTCGGCGATTGCCTGGTTATGCATTGAATCAAGGAGGAAGGTTTCTGCCTAGGAAGAAGGCTTTTTGCCTAGGAGGACGTGCTGTCTAGTGGATTCCCAGCTCGTTGCTGCGACAGCCAGAGCGCTCTGTGCATGCATGTTCCTCCTCCGTCCTCCTGCAATGCTCCTCCGAAGGAGGGGAGGGGAGATGGGTGTAACTGGAAAGCCAGACTGTTCCAGCAGCTTACTGTGAATAGAGAAGATGTGCCAAGTAGAGCAGAAACATGCTGCTGGAGACCTGAGTGGCAGCRCCCACAGAGCTGTAGGGGAGCAAGCAGGAGAAGCTGGGAGCTGGGCGTTCCAGCTCCCAAGGACGCCTACTGAAAAAGCACCTTTCTTCCTATTCCCAAATGGCCCGGCCTGAACCTCCCCCTTCCGTAAGCTCCCCTTATCCGAGTCGATGTTTTGCTTGGATGAAAGGCAGTCGGCTCCCTTTGCTGGGCGTGTGGGAGTGGGAAGAGTGCTTACACAGCAGCCTTAGCCTGCCCGACCTTAGTGTCGGTTGCCATAGAGCATGTTTGCACTCTTGAGGGCTGTGTGCTGAGTAGACCTGCTGGCACTGGGGAAAGCTAGAAATAAGGTGCTGTAAGGATGAACTGTCAGTATGGGGGAGATAATAAACCATTTCTCACCGGTGTTTGTGGCCTTTCTTTCCTGTGCAGGAGGTAGCAGCACGCAAGTAACTCCTCTGCAGTCCTCTCTTTACCTCCTTGTTGGTACTTGAGAGAGGAATAGCCTGAGTGCTGTTCGCTGGTCTTATGCCTTTATGGGGGAGTGTCCAGCCTGGACGATCTGCCCTCCCCTCTTGCATGGGAAGTCGGAGCTGGGCGCTATGCCTGTTGGTACTTAGCAGAGCTGTGTGTCTGGCACATCGGAGCCTGCCYGTCCCTTAAGGGAGAAAGGTGAGGGCCGCGTAGGTATTTGTACAGCTGGAGAGATAAGAGATATCAGGGCTGGGATTTCTTGAGGATCGTTAAATGCACTTCTGGGGTAGGTTAGGTCTGATGTGCCCTAGCTCAGGACACTTTACTTGTTTTCCTCCTTTCAGATGATATGAAATGTCAGAAGTTCTGGGGAAAGAAAGCTGATACTGGGGGGACTGTGAAATGCTTTCAGCTTTTCTGCTGGAGAGGCTGAAGAAAGGATGTTGCTGGTGTGGAGATGCTGCTATTTTAACATGCAGCTCAGACTTCTCAGTTGAGGAGTGCTTCTGCGTGTGGTGGAATTAATGAGGCTGATTTCCTATGGATCTGGGTCTTGTCTGCCTCTGTTATCTAGCAAGGTGCAAGCTTGATGATGGCTTTTAGTCATGATTCATAATGTATACCTCTTCCCCGATGCATTTGTAGTGTGCTTATTAAAGATGGCAGCAGGAGCTGAGCCTCTCTCTAGGGGCAGCCGTAATGCTTTCTTGAAAACTGTCAGTGTTTTGCTGCTGACCCTGTACACCGAGGGACAGATGAAGAGGCACTTGCAGCTGCGCAGCCTGCCTGAGCTTTAGGGCAGAGCTCTAGTCTTGTTGTGTGCTGGATACACGTGGCAGCCGCTGGGGACCTCCTCGTGTCTCTGAGCATTGGTTCTGCTCCAGGGGACTCTTGTTTCCTGACTTCTCTGGGGTTTTTTTTGAGTACGGGGCTGAGTTTCTTCCTGAGCTGAAGCAAGTGACAGGTCCATTTTGTCCTTTGGTGGTTGTTACCTCAGCTATGGTGGAATTGGGTAGGTAGATATCTGCCAAGCCTTTCTGGGAGGCTGTTTGGACCCTTTCAGAGCAGGGCAGCAGTGGGATGCTGGATGCAGCAGCACTTGTTTTCTCTGGGCCACTAGCCTGTATCCTGTCCTTGACTTCCTCTGGAGAAAGGAATCATTGCACATCTCTTCTTGAATTGCACTCACAAGCAGAAGGCTTATTTTAGGATTTTTTTTTTGTTTGTTTTGTTTTATTTTTTTCTCTTGTTGCTTTAGCACATAATTGTTCCCCTAGATGTTTTATAAAGATGGAGAAAGAGGGTAAAGTGGGTAATTATGGACCAGTTTCTCCAGGAACTGGTAGTTAAGCAATTTGGAAGAAATGTGAGTGGTGGCCAGCTCCCAACAGACCGCTCCATATTTTGTTTCTTTTTCTTTGAAGCAGTAGTCCATGCCCTGTGTCTTGGCTTTAGTGGGGTTTTCCATGCCGTTCTTATCGTATGATTTTCTCCTACACAAGCAGGCAAATGTCACAGGCCAGATGAAACTTTTGAGTATGAAGTGCAAAATGGTTGGGATAACCACATGCAGGGAGCAACAGACGCCCAAAAGGGAAGGATACGACTAGGTTCTGCATAGGGCTGGTGCTACTGATGGATCAGGAGGTAAATATGAATTCTGCAGTGTGACTTTGTGTGGGAGGACAATCAGTTCCTGCTGAAAGGTATGAACAAGAACGAGGTCTTCTGGCAACATGAAGTGTTTCTTTCTGCCGTGCTGAGAGGTTCAATAAGGGCTCTGCTGTGTGTTGAGAGCTCACCACGCTTTGTGAGGGATGGTATGGAGGCCACAGAGGAGTGAGAGGCGAGCTGATGCCTGTAAAACAACTCGAGGCAGTTCTGGAGGAGTGAGGCTAACCAAGAGGATATGGGTGAGGTGTAACGAGTTCTGCCCACTCGGTAAACCCAAGCCTAAGGCTATTGCCAAAGAGCTCAAACCCTGTAGCAATGCATTCTGCAGGAGGACAAAGTTGTCCATCCCACCGCAGTGCTGTGTAACCCCCGGGCAGTCTGTCAGCAGGTCCAGGGTGCTCGAGTTGTAGTTGCCTACTGCCAACTCTAGCTCTGCACAAAGGTGTTACCAGGTAGGTGCTGCTGCCTGCAGAGGGACATCGCAGTGTGAAGCATGGCTCTCCCTAGCTCCTGAATGCACTCTGCGGGGATCTTGCAGTCATGCTCACCTCGTGGGTTGTAGCACTTGATACCCCCTGTGTAAGGGCAGTAGCTTGGTACGCTCTCGTTATATAGATGGGAAGAATGAGGCAGGGAGGAAGCGCAGAGCCCTTGTGCCATCCTGAGGAGTCTTTGGGCTGGCAGCGGGGCAAGTGAAGCTAAAAAAGCTGCTGCTGTTTCAGGCTGACTCCCACACAAGGGTTACACTATATAACTCAAGCAGTTGGTGCATGTAAGCTTCCCCACGCAGACGTGCTTCAGTTAACGTTGGCATTTTCGTGTCCCTTATCACCACAAGGGCTGTTCTGTGCTGAGGGCTGACATTTTTTTGGGGTCCACTTTTGGTCAGGGAATTTGTTGGCTGCTCTGGTAAGTCCACAGGTGCCTCCCAGTCTGAGAGGCGGCCTTCCAGGGAATTTGCTGTTGAGGATGCAGAAAGCTTTGAGCTGGCATTCCTCCGCTTTCTATTCCCTTTCTTTCCCCCCCCCCCCAGTCAGAAGAGGCGTTGAGCTCTGACAGCCTCCTCACATCAGTGATTTGTGGGCAGGAGGTGTATGTGTTGCAACCCCAGCTGCTGACTACAGATCTCTGCTCTTAAATGGAAGCTAAATCAGCTTTCCTTATTGCCAGGGGTGTGGGGGTGTTGGAGGTCAGTGTTCGTTCTGGCCTGTTTGTCTACTGTCCACGTGTGCCACCTGCACTGGCCACCAGTGTTCCATGCACAGAAGTAGAGGCAGGTGCTCTGAGATCTGCCTGCTGCCAAAGAGAGAGGGGAAGATGAAGGGGAAGGACTTGGTGTGCGTAGCCGGTTGTGCCCTGTCTCTGGCTCTCTGAAGGAGGCTTATGCTTGTCTGATTGCAGCTCCCAAATATCGTTGAGGTTCTTGGTTTTTGTCTCTCCCTCTGTGTAGGGCTGCAGGAGCAGGACTATGTCCACCATGGTGTACCCAAGGGAGGAGAAACTGGACAAGCTGAGCCAAGAGGAGATTATTTCCAACACCAAGCTGGTGATGCAGGGACTGGAGGCCCTCAAGAATGAACACAACTCCATCCTGCACAGCTTGCTGGAGACCATCAAGTGCCTGAAGAAGGATGAAGAAGCCAACCTCGTGCATGAAAAATCCAACTTGCTCCGCAAGTCAGTGGAGATGATTGAACTGGGACTTGGAGAAGCTCAGGTGAGAGTGGAAAGTACTCTTGTAGGTGGTAGCCAGGACTGATGGGGAAGGCAGGCATTTGGCTGTTTTCTTTAAGCTGCAGGAGCAGTAAAGAACTGAATTTAGACAGCCAGACTGGCATTGAGGGTGGGCCCGGACTGTGCATGTTGTGGGGGATACAGCGTTGTAGTAGGTACTGACTAACCAGCTGGGACTTTTGGCAAGGTGATGATGGCATTGTCCAACCATCTGAACGCTGTGGAGTCAGAGAAGCAGAAGCTGCGTGCTCAGGTGCGGAGGCTGTGCCAGGAGAACCAGTGGCTGCGTGATGAGCTTGCCAACACCCAGCAGAAGCTGCAACGCAGTGAGCAGACTGTGGCTCAGCTAGAGGAGGAGAAGAAACACCTTGAATTCATGAACCAGCTGAAGAAGTATGATGAGGATGTCTCGCCCTCGGTATGYCCTTGTCTGAGGGAACAGCTACCTTTGTGTGTGCAGGATAGGGGGGGGCTGGGACCAATGRGATTGCCTAGGTTTGATAGCCTTGTCCCTGCCAGCTTCCTTCTCCAGCAGTGCTTACAACCAAAGAGAGACTGCCTGGAGCAGGGTCTCAGGCAGAACATGGGGAAGGGTGCCAGGCTGCATTGGGGGTTATTGCATTGGCTTCATTTGGTGGGAGGGGGGAAGGTGGCAGAGACCATGGGAAGCTGAGGGCCTTAGTGGGCTGCAGTAGGGAGGGGAGGTTGGCAGCAGGTTTGGCCCAGGCTGCTGCCATCTCCAAGAACCAACAGCATCATGATCCCCATCCTTTTAGGAGGAGAAAGAGGGCGACTCCACAAAGGACTCTCTGGATGATCTGTTTCCAAATGAGGAGGAGGAGCATGGTCCTGGATGTAAGTGTTTGTGCTCATGCGTGGTTGCTAACCACCTCTATTTGAACGTGTTGTGCCTAATGTGCCCCAGTTTACTCATCTGTGCCCACAGTGCCCCACCAGCACAGCAGTGCAGTGGCAGCTGCCCAGCAGGGAGGCTATGAGATCCCCGCACGCTTGCGTACCCTCCACAACCTTGTCATCCAGTATGCCTCACAGGGACGCTATGAAGTGGCTGTGCCTCTCTGCAAGCAGGCACTGGAGGACCTGGAGAAGACATCTGGCCATGATCACCCTGATGTGGCCACCATGCTCAACATCCTGGCACTGGTGTACAGGTGAGCATGCTTAGGAGGGCAGAACTGGGCCAGCAAAGCTCTCTGCCTCTCACCTTTGTCAGGGCAGGAGTTGTGGTGACAAGGGAGCTCCTCTAGCTTCCAGAGGTTTGCCCTTTGAAAAGGTTTTGGCATAGATAAAGGGTTTGGACTGCTGATCTTTCCAGTAAAAATAGAAACTGGCTAAGGTAGGGATGAAGGAAGAAGTGGAACAGCTTATAGGGGCTGGATCTGCATGAAAGCAGGACTGTTGCTCCAGATGCTGTTTGCTGTAGGCTGTGTTTTCCAAACACCTAAGAACTGATAGACTTTGTACTTCAGGGATCAGAATAAATACAAAGAGGCAGCACATCTCCTGAATGATGCTCTCTCCATCCGTGAGAAGACCCTGGGCAAAGACCACCCAGCGGTGAGTGTGTCCCTTCTCCTTCGGTTGATTCCCTTATACAGTGGGTGCTAATGGGGCTGGAAGAGCAGCCTGCTTTGCTTTAGGGATGTCTGTGGCCAGGCCCCTTTGTACTGAACTGCCAAGGAGAGCAGTGTGCCCTGTGGTGTGAAGGGTGCTACTCACATGGTGTGGGACGCTATTTTGCCTCTTGCTTCCTTCGATATGGCCTGTCAGGGGTGACTGACTTTCCTGGATCCTCCAACCTAGGCAGGATAGCCTTCCCTTTCTCTTCAGAAGCTGCTGTACTTTAGGGATAAAGGAAATGGGACAGTTACCAGTGTTGCCACCCACTCCTCTTGTTTTATCCTGCTGGATCCTACTTTGTTTCATAGAGAATCTTATCTCTCTGCAGGTGGCAGCAACCTTGAACAATCTGGCTGTTCTCTATGGCAAGAGAGGGAAATACAAAGAAGCAGAGCCTCTATGCAAGCGAGCCCTGGAGATCCGTGAGAAGGTACCAGTCTCCCATGTTCTACTTCCTTCCAGCTCTTTGAGGATTTTCCACTGGTACCTTACCACAGCTGGGAGAACCAGGACCCAGTATTGCTTAGAAAGAAGGATGACCCCTGGCTTGAAAAGAGTCTGTTGCCTCTATCTAGCCGGCTGATTCTGCCACCAGCTTTAGCATTTCTCCAGTGTTGTTTCCGGTGTCAGAGGGCATAGCAGGATTTCTCCTCTTAGCTTCTGTTGCCCTGGCTCCTGTCTCGCAAAGGCACACCTTAGAGGGACTACAATGCCTGCTTTACTCCCTTGCTGTCATTTCTAGTGTGCTGGACAGGGAATCAGCATGATAGAGAAACCTGGCTAGGGTTGGAGCTGCCTGGCTCTCCCTGGAAGCTTACTGCAGTGTTTGAGTGTTGTCTTCTTGTGGCTTCTCTTGATTTCCCTAGGTCCTAGGCAAAGACCATCCTGATGTGGCCAAGCAGCTGAACAACCTAGCCCTGCTGTGTCAGAACCAGGGCAAGTATGAGGAGGTGGAGTACTATTACTGCCGAGCACTGGAGATCTATGAGAGCCGCCTGGGTCCTGATGACCCCAACGTGGCCAAGACAAAGAATAACCTGGTGAGATCATGGAACAAGACAGTGTGGCGATGGAGAGTGGTGTGCAAAGCAAGCATTGCCTGGTGCTTGGAGGAAGTGGGGAGAAGGCAGGGAAGGGAGGAAGTTAATCTGCGTGGCTGGAGGGCTAGTTAATCTGGCAACAGGGCTGGAGCAGTGTTTTCTTGGTTGCAGGCCTCTTGTTACCTGAAGCAAGGCAAATATAAGGATGCAGAAGTGCTGTATAAGGAGATTCTCACCCGTGCTCACGTGAAGGAGTTTGGCTCTGTGGATGGTTTGTACAGCAGCTGCTGGAGCTCGGGGAGGGATGTGCAGTTTGCTCTCCTGGCTCTCAGCCCAGTCTTGGCTGGTGCTGATACGCCCATCCTTCTGCCAGTGGGTTGCCTTGTGAGATTCTTGCTTGGGGAAGCCCTTGATACCATCGTTCTTGTCTTGTGCCTCACCTTTTCTCTGAGAAGGGAAGCTCTGGCTCTGTTTTTGCTAGGTTGGGCACTGTTGTGGCTAAAAGAGTTAGCAAGTGCCACAGCTATTCCCAGCATGGGCGGAGGTCTCTGTTGAACTCCTGGCATAAGTATTTCCCCCATGGGAGGACATGTTCCTTACCTCCCTTGCAGTGTCACTTGCCCGCCTTGGTGCTCTGGCTGGTGGCTGGAAGCCCTGTCACCTCCCTCTAGTGAGCCACTGGCTTTAGGGGCAAGAACCACTGGTTTGGGGGATGGAGCTCTGGGCTGTGCAGGCGGCAGAGCGCCAGAGGAAGCGGCAAAGTGGCCAGATGAGGTGGTGAGTGAAGCTGTCCTGTGTTCTCCCATGCACAGATGAGCACAAGCCGATCTGGATGCACGCAGAAGAGAGAGAGGAGATGAGCAAGGTGAGTCTGAACTAGTGCTGCAGCCTGTTGAGTGATCCTTTGGACCTGGTTTGGGCACCAGTTTTACGAGGAGACAAATGTTTTTTGGCAAGGGGAACTCTCAAGAGTAAGATTCATTTTTGCAGCCTGAGGCAAGGGCTGAGCCTCTTCTCATAGCCCTGGGGCTGCTGCCTCCAGGGCAGCTGTGCCTGAACGGCACAGTTGGCATAGTCCTCCTGGCAGTGACCAGACAGCAGTGACCGCAGACCTGCTCATCCTGCTGGCCCAGGGCCCAGTGCTTCTGTTCTTCACCTGGTGCTGCATTTCTAAATCTCCTATTTAAAAAAAAAAGTCAACCCCCTCCTTGCAGAGCTTCACTTTTCCCTCAGCCCCTGCTTTCTCCTCTGTTTTCAGTGGCAGCAGGGGCAGACCAACTTTCATGCCTGTGGCAGGGCCTTGGGCATAGCTGGCAGCCCCAGGCTTGGAGCTAGGCATTTAATGCCTTTCTTCTTGAGTTCAGCCACCAGCTCATGGATACCTATACAGAAAGTGTCGAGGTGTCTTGCATCTTGGGCTGCCCAGGCTGTGCAGGCTTTGGGGTAAGGAAACCCAAGTGCAGCGTATGGCTCAGGGAAGCTCTAGCACATGGCCTAAAGCTCCTAGGAGTGCTGYGGGGCTGAGCAGGAAAAAAGACCCCTGTGAGGACTGATCCTTTAGGGCTAGAGCCCTTGCTGGAAGGAAACCCCTGCTGTGGAGCAGTGGCCTCCAGCACCTGCTGGAGCTTTGGTCCTTGGCGAGAGCAGCTCTGCTGCATTTGGAGCTGAGCTGGGCGCTACCTGCCCAGCCTGTGTGTCCTATGGGTGCAGAGTCTGGGGCACGGGTGCCCCACGGCACATGGTGCGTGGGCAGGCAGCAGCAGTGACTCATGCAGGCAGGCACCACAGTTCATGCTGCCCCAGGCAGTGCTGGCCAAGGGACAGTGCCCCGCGCACTGGGTCATCTGAGCCCCGGCTCTTTCTCCTTTGGTGTCGATGACTGTCTGGCAGTGTCTTCGCTCCTGGCTGGCGGCTGGGGGTACAGCTGGCTGGCTCTGGCACGCAAAGGCCAAGGGTGGCGAGGGGACAGCTAGCAGGGCAGAGCTGCTGAGGGCAAGCTTGACCTTGCAGGCAGAAGGTGGGGCTGTGGCTGCCTGCTCCCTTTGCTAGCCACGGCTGCGGGTTTTAGTGTCTGTTCTGGTTGGGCCTGCTTCTGGGGTTTTCTGTCTCCCACACCATGCGCTGGTGAGGGGTGGGAATACCAACCCAGCCCTTGGGTTGCTGTGCCCTGCCACTTCTCTCTCTGTGGAAGGGGCAAGGAGGTGGGAGGTAAGGGAAGCATATTGCTGGGGTGCAGATATCTCCTCTAGCTGCAGCCCAAATCTGTAGCAGGGAAGGTGATTTCAGCTTCCCCTCCAGCAATCCGCTGTGCTTCACAACAGTGTTTGCACATTGCGCTTCCAAAAGCGGCACTGGTGCTTGGGATGGCCCAGTGTGGCCTGGGGGCTGCTCCTGGGACCCAGCTGGAGAGTCCAGGCTRGAGAATTGCAACACATGTGGAGTTAATGACTCTCTTCTCTCCTCACCCTACAGAGCAAGCACAGAGATAGTGCTCCCTATGCTGAGTATGGCGGGTGGTACAAGGCCTGCAAGGTTAGCAGGTAAGAGGGCTTCACAGGCAGTCTCTGGTAGGAGGTGGCTGCCAGCCTCCCCCTCACCCTCCGTCTGTCTCTGCAGCCCAACCGTGAACACTACCCTGAGGAATCTGGGCGCATTGTACCGGCGCCAGGGCAAGCTAGAGGCGGCTGAGACCCTAGAGGAGTGTGCGGTTCGCTCTCGGCGGCAGGTAACCCTGGATGGACCTTCCCCCGTGGCAGGTGTGGGTACTGTGGCACACGAGGGTAGCAGGTTGCGGTAGGGCATTTGGTTTGGCACATGGTGGTGGACTCTCCTGTGCCTTAGGGCCTCTGATGCCTTTAGGTTACATTCATGTAATGCTGGAACAGTTGTTGGTGGTGTTTGTGCAGGGGCATGCAGGTGCTTGTGTACATGTGGGGGTGTGCAAGTGCATGTGTGCATGGGAGGGATGTGTGTTGGGGCATGTGTGTGCGTAAGTATGGGGGAAGCAGACATGGCTCTCGGAGTACAGAAGCACATAGCTGCACCAGGACAGAGTCCTGGGCTTTGCCAGTAGCTGAGGAGATTTGCCTGAGGTCTCTTCTTACTGTTAGTTTCTAGTCTAGGGGATTCCCTAGAGATTTCCAGGAGTTTCTTCCACTCTTCAACTCCTCTCAGTCCTCAAATAACAAAGCAGGAGCTGTTAGTGCCCAGCACAGGGACTAAGGGACAGTGGAAACTTTCATGCACTGATGCACAAAGAAACCAAGCTGTCAGCTTTGAGGCTGTGTTCCCTTGTCCCCCAGGGTGGCAGGTTGTTTGGAGGGGACTTCCTGAGGTGGAACCTGAACAGGGACTGCTGAGAGCTGAAGCGCACTTGGCTCTGTCCTTTCTGCATAGAAGAGTTTTGGCTGTGATGGGCCAATGGTCAAGAGATGGGACCAGATCAGGCAGAGTGATAACATGGTGGAGCACTGGAGGGAAGGTGTGCAGAAGGATGAAGCTTCTAGCGCTTCCTTGTCCCTCTCTGCTTGCAGGGCATTGACCCAATCAACCAGACTAAGGTGGTGGAGATCCTGAAGGAAGGCAATAGCACAGAGAGGCGGCGAAGCCTGGGGGGCAACGTCAAGTACGAGAATGCCACAGACGGTAGCGAGGAAGTGAGTATGGGCGTGGAATGGAGCGGGGTAAGTACAAGACACCATCAAGAATGGCCTCGGCCGGCTGCCAGAGGCAGGGGACAGCTTGGCTCAGGGCTCTCCCCACGTGGCCTGTCGTGGCATCCTTGTCTGCCTCCATTTGTTCCCTGCACACTTCCTTCTCCTCTCTCTTGGCATGAGCCAGCAGGCCCACGGAGGTGCGTGTCTGGGCCCAGCTTCTGGTYTACAGGCCGGGTATTCCCAGTTGATGGCTCTTCCTTCCAAGAGGTTGTTGGGCCCTGGCCATGCACAGCACATGCTGGTCCTGGTCTGCCCTTAATCTTAGCCCTGACACCCTTATTAACACTCTTCCCTGCTGCTGCTCCCCTCTTGAGGCCCCTGGCTGAGAGCGCCRGCCCCATCTCAGGCCCACATGGCTGCTGTGAGCAGCTTGGCTGGCTGTCCTGCACCATGCCATAGGCAGCTCGGGGTCCGGGGAGGGTTGTGTGTGCGTGTGTGTGTGCCTGGTGCGTCTATGCACCTGGGTGACTGCAGGGCACAGGGAATAGTCTGTAGCTAATGTCTTTGCTGCCTCCCTGTCCYGGTCTTGTGCCATCTGTGGGCTCTGGCCAAGCAGAGGTTGATAAAAGGCAGGTTCTTGTAGGAGGCCAGGCCAGGCTGGGCTGACTAGTGGTGGCGAAAGAGGCTGGCGTTAGCCGAGACTCGGGCAGGGTGATTTGAGGCTGCCTAGGCTTGCTCTGAAACCAAAAATCACTTTAGTTGCTAGCTCTGAGTTTGGACAAGTGTAACGGTCTGAATCTGAGACAAGTGATTTTCAGCCTCTGTAAGGAGGAGGATGGAGAAGCAGCAGCATGTGAGCGTTGTGCTGGCGAGTGCTTGGCTCGAGGGCTGCGAGAGCTGTTAACGCTGCCTGTGCCTCTGGCRGACTCTAGCTTGGACTGTAAGATAGCTAGCACCTAGGGGCGGTTGTGTCTGRACACAGGCAATGCACTGAGCACACAAGTTCTCCACTCCCTCCTCACGTCTGCTGTCACTAACTCTTTCCCTGCACGTGGCTCGCCTCCGTCCTCTCCCTGCATGAGCTCCCTCCCTTCCTCCTTCCTCTTCTCCGTTGCCATGACAGCCCCTCGGATCCGAAGCCTGAAGCCGCTGGCTCTCTTGATTGTGGATTGTACCCAGGAGGTGGCTAGAGGGGATCTTGGGGAKCACAGGTGCAGGGCCGTACCTTGTCCCAGCCCTTGGGATCAGGCCCAAAAAGAGTCCTAGCCCCGGCAAGGCATCAACCCTGGGCCTCATATTCCCTATCAGTAAAGGGGCTGGACGCGTGTTGGGGGAGGGCTGTGGGTTCAGGTTAGGATCACTCAGTCCCTGTCCTGGCCATATCTCTCTGCAGTTTCTCCTGGCTGTGGTGGTGGGTGATTGCTCTGTGCTGGTGGTGGTCTGAGAGACATTCCTGGTGGTCTCTGAGCTGATCATGCCCAGGCGAGCAGGYGATGCTGCCCCCCTTCCCACAGCCCAGCTGAGGCAACTGCCCCTTTGGGCTCTTCCTGCCCATGGGATCCTTCCCCAGGGGCCTGCCCTGATCCAGCCAGTTGCAGGATTTGGGAACTAGCTCAACACCCTGGGGATATGGCTGCTCCCTTGTGTTTCTAGATGCCTTTCCCAACCAGCTGCAGAAGTAGCCAGCTCCCTCTCTATAGCCAGCAGCCCTGTGCTGGGCTGCAGCTGCCCCAGAACACGAGACAGGTCCCTCTGCTCCTGTCACAGCCAGCTCCCTGCGCTGGTCTGGAGACCTCAGCTATACTGCCCCAGGCTAGTCACTGCTGCCAGCCCTCAGCTGCTGGCTGCTGTGGGCAGGGCCATAGCGACCGCCGCGCCCCGCTGCTCTGGGAGCACCTTGGGGCCTGGAGGGGGGCACCACCTTTTGGTGGTGCTGAGGTCTCTGCAGGTGCCCTGTTGGGGTATGAGGCCCAAGAGTGGGGAGCACTTACGCTGTGGCACCGTGACTGTTCCTTCCCAAGCTCACAAGTCTCCCTCCTTGCCAAAAGTGTCCTGCTGTCACTGTGGGCAGCCTGGACGCTGCCCTACCTGCTGCCTGGGTTACCTGCATCCTCATGGCCTTGTGAATTGTGTCTTTCTCCTCTCTGTGCACTAGGCTTAAATGCCTCCCGAGACTCCCTCTTTCCCCTCCACCGCAATCACCTGGATGTTTGTGTTGTACCTTCCGACTTTTCCTCCACACCATCCCTCCTTCCTCGTCAAGATCTCCACGCCAGTCCCCCAACCCTCCCAGCGCGCGAGGGCACCGCAGCGCCTGCAGAGGAGTGCCTGGCCACATGGGCCCAGCTCCAGTCCCGTAGCCAGCGAGAGCAGGAAGAAGCTGCGTGGAGCTGGCTGCTCCCCCTGGCCAGGGCGAGGGACCACCGTCCCCTTACGTGCCACCACCCCCTCCCCAGCCTGCCCTTGCACATCCCCAGGGAGCTGGGAAYCAAGCCTGCGGGGGATTGTCTTCACTCCAGGCGTGCCGACTCCACCATCATTAGACATCCTCAACCATCCTGGCCTTGTTCCCTCCATCTCTGCAGAGGCCAGGATGGAGGCGTGAAGATGGGGGACTGTTTTTTGGGATGCAGAGGCCTGGCCTTGGCAGGGCTRTTGTGTGCACAGTTGCTTCCTTCCTTGTAGGCTTAGCTGATGTTAGTGTCCCACAGCAAACCTGCGCTGGCCACCAGTGTGCCAGGCTCTCCCTGCAGCACAGGGCCATAGGTGTCCCTGTCCCACCATCCTCTTCCTGGCTGAGCTCTGCAACCCAGGGGCAGCACATAGACCTCTCCACAGGGGCATGGGGATGGAGGGTGGTCAACAGCTACTATGCAGCCAGGGCAGGATGGGAGGTGGTGACAGCCAAAAGCCACCTGTGGAACAAGGACCTGCTGGGACAAACACATCTGGTTGTGACTTCTTGACTTGATACAGTAACTCAGTCCCTTGGCTGATGGCATTAAAGGGTGAATTGGCTCTCGGATCCCGAGGCATTGCTTCTGGGAGAGGGAGAGGCGAGGGTAGAAGTGKTTGCTGCTTCTTAAAGGCAGAAGGAAGAAAACTAAGAGGAAAGCAGAGCCCTTCTGCATGGGGCTAGTTAGAAGTGGCTGAGATGGGGAAAGGGCTGGCTTAGAGTGGAGTGGTCTGCAAAAAAGTAGGTGCTAAGAAGGGTGTGGGGRGAGAGAGAKAGAGMGAGMGAGCGAGCTGGGGCTTGGGCCACTCCAAGCGTGCAGGGCAGGTGGTGTGGCTGGAGGGTCGTTTCTGCAGGAAGAGAAAACCTTCCTGGGGAGAAGGGGCTACATTGCTGCTGGAGGAGAGCAGTTTCTGAACAGAGGGCCTGGCTTGCCCTTGCCTGGCTGGGCTGGGGCTCTGGGGCTGTGACCTCAGCCAAGGAGGTGGGAAAGCACTAACATTGCCCTAGCCAGGCAAAGACAGCTGCAGTCAGCGCTRCATCCTGACCTCGGGCTTGTGTAGGGATGGCTCCATGCCTCTGCCGGGACTCCAGGCCTGTACGGGGCCCGGGACTGGTGGTCCCTGCTGGGAAGGGGATGGTTTCATAGGGCCAAGCCACCCCTGCTCTGGGACTTGCCTACCCTCATCCCAGCTCCTTTGGGAGGTGGYCTTCCCCAGCTTTTCTGCCTGGGAAGGAGGCTGGGGAAGCTGCAGCTTGCAGGATAGAGCCTGGAGGCCAGCGCAATCCTGCTTCCTCCCCCCCCCCCATATTTATTTAGCTAGATCATTTCTTTATTTCTCCCATGCTAGTCATCTGACAGGCTGTGATGCTAAGCATGCTTGTGTCTGTCTGGACCTGGCTCTCCCATGGTGGCATGGAGGCCCTAGGGCATGTGCGTACAGCTCCCCTGGAGGAAGGTGGTGTGTCCTCAGGGTTGTGGGGGCTGGAGCTCAGGCCTTAAGGGCTCTTGGGCTGCCCCTTCTCTCCCAGTGCTGCCCCATGCCCCCAGAGCAGGGCGAGTCCCCAGCGGGGGGCGGCTGCAGACCTCGGCACCGCCTGCCCCTGTGCTTTGCCCTGGCTTGGACCTGGTGCTGTAACAACCGTACCTCCGATTAAAGGCAGACAGACCCAAACCGCTGCCCTGTGCTTATTTCCAGRCTCTGCAGGCCAGTGCTGGTCAGACCAGGGGTGGAGGGGTGGGCAAACTTATTGCTGGGAGCTGGCACATTGCTGGGGGTAGGCCGTGCCCGTGCGTGCCRCACGGGAGGTGCGGGGGCACCTTGTGCAGGCCAAGCAGTGGAGGCGAGGGACCTAACTCTGCTCCACTTCTCCTTGGCCTTCAAGCTTCTCCAGGGCTTTGGCATGCTCCCTTGCCCAGCTCGGAGGCTGTGTGGCAGGGCTGCCCCAGTATGGCTGAGCTCAGGCCTTCCCCAAGAGCTGTTTCCGTGAGCCAGAGAAGGCCCTGTTGTGTCCTTGGGCGCCAGGCGCCACGTGCTGCTGCRTGGTGCCTGAGCCCACTGCCCCCGTGAGATGGACAGAGTAGGAGCTCAGGGCTGGGGCTGCCTCGTGCTCTTGGAGTGCTCTCAGCCTGGTGGGTGCAGTGGGAATGGGGCTCTGCGGTAAACTGAGCCCCGTAAACGTTCTGGGTTAAAAATAACCGCGGAGAAGAGGGAGTAGGGAGGAGAGGGGAGGCTATTTTTAACTCAGTATGCAGCAGCGCCTGGTTTCTGGCGCTGGTCTGCAGTCAGCCCGCATCGCTGCGGCTGGGGAAACGCGGCCTCGTCCTCCAGCCCTGAGCCCAGAGCGTCCTCCCTGGCTGGGTCGTGCTCCCCCGTCCCGCGGTCCTGCTCCCCTACCCCAGCGCTGTGCCTTTCTCCTCCTCTGGCTTATGCGTGACCTGCAAAGGGGGAGAGCAGCCAGCACAACCGTACTTTGCAGGGAAGGCAGGCGCACGTTTTTCGCCTGGCACGTTGGCCGGGGCTCTCTTTACTTCCCCCACGGCCTCACTCGTGCCAAGGGCTGGCTCTTCGGACAGCCGCCCCGCTGGCTGCCGAGCCCGGGGCGCCCGCTAGAGGAGCCAAATTATTTGCTTCGCTGGTACTTACAGCGTTCGCTGCGTTCCCAGCGGCCGCGTCCCGCGCGGCGACAGTGCGCGGTTCCCGCTTCGGAGACCCTCCGTCGGGCCGCGCGGGTGGAAAGTCGCTGCGCGCTTGGCTTGCGCGGGAAGGGCTGGGAGCGGCTTCTGGCGGGAGGAGCGCTGATAGGGAAAACGCTCAGCTAGCGGAGAAGGGCGCGGGGCCGGAGCCCTTCGGGGCGGCTGGCGCAGGGAGGTGCGGGAAAAGAGGCCACAACGGATCCTGGAAACTTTGGGGTTCAGCGCGAAGGCGAGGGGCTTGGCCCGAGGAGGCCGCCTGGCAGGGTGGGGGGCTGCGATGGGAGGTCTGGGTAGGGCTGGGCGCTTCCCTGGCCCCCGGGAGCTCCCGGCCACTGCTGCCCCGGGGCTTGCACCCGCGGGTCTGGCTGAGCTGGGCCGTGAGGGTGTGAGGGTGGGGGTCCCGGGCTCCAAGGTCCGCGTGCGCCGCCCCGGAGAGCCGGGGCGAACCGCTAGCGAGCGGTAAGCCTGCTCTGGGCCAGGCGTGTATCCCCGACGCCAGTGGGCCAGGGGGCGTTCAGAGCTGGGCTCGGTGCTGGCGTCCCCGTCCCGCGGCGCGCTGGAGCCCGCTCGCGGCCGCTCAGCTGTCGCCCCCCCCCCCCTTTCCCTGGCTTGTGTCTCCGTGTCCAGGACGGCAGCGGCGCCCTGCAGCGCAGCAGCTCCCTGGGAAAGATCCGGGAGGTGATACGGAGGAGCAGCGAGATGCTGGTCAAGAAGCTGCAAGGCAACGGTCCCCTGGAGCCCCGGAGCACCAGGTACGGCCCTGGCCGGCAGGTGCCGCGCACGGTGCTGGCGGGTGCCGCGCACGGTGCCGGCGGCCCCCGGGCCTGGCCGGGCATGTGCTCACGGGCGCTCTCCTGTGCTTTCCYGCAGCATGAAGCGAGCCGCGTCGTTAAACTACCTGCACAAGTCTAGCGACTCTTCCTTCGAGGTGAGGCGAGCCCGGCAAGCGGCACTGGAAAGGGGGCTGAAGTCGCCCCGGGTTGGGGTTGGGGTTGGGGTTTGGGGGGTGGCGGCGGCGCGGCGCGAGTGGCGGTGGCGGGGTGGGCGCCACAGTTTTTGTTTTGTTTTGTTTTTCCCCAGGGTCCCGGAGGGCTCCGGGCGGAGAGCAGAGGCCTGAGCGCCAGCAGCACGGACCTGTCCTCCCACAGCTCCCTGCTGGCGGCCGACTGAGCGGGCGCCGGCGGCCCCCGTCCCCGCTTCGGGCGCTCCCCYCTGTTCCCCCGGCGCCAGTTCGGGGAGTGCCCGGGGCCCCGCGCACGCCCCTCTCCCGCACACCCCCCCCTTCCTCCATGCCGGCGGCTTTGGTGGCAGCCCCGGGCGCCCCCTCCCCAGCCCCGGGGTGGGGGGCAGTGGGGGGCAGCACCCTGCCCCAGCCCGCGGCGCCGCTGCGGCAGGGGCACCCTACTCCGGCGCGCGGGGGAGCTTCGCCCCCGGCTGGCTCGCTGTACTTTATTTTATTAAATAAAACCTGTCCTAGAAGCGACGGGGGCGAGAGGCTCCATCGCCAGCCCCGGGGGCGCTGGGGGGTGCAGGGTGCATGGGGAGGGGTGTAGGTGGGGGGGTGTAGTGTGGTGGGGGGGTGTATGGGGGTGTACGCGTGGCAGGGTGTGTGCGTGGAGAATGTATGGGAGTGTATGTATGGTAGAAAGTATATATGGGGCAATACGGGGTGTAGGTATGGGGAGTGTGTGTATGGGGGTGTACATGTGGCAGGGTGTATGTGTGGGGTGTGTGTGGGGAGAGAGAATGTATGAGGTTGTATTTATGGGCCTGTACATCTGGCAGGGTGTGTGTGCAGGGGTATATGTGTGGCGTGTATGTATTGGGTGTACATGYGTAGGGGTGTATGTGTGGTGGGGTGTATGTGTGTGCTGTATGTGTGGCAGGGTGTACATGTGGCAGGGGTGTATGTGTGGAGTATAGTGTGGCGGGGTGTACATGTGGCAGGGTGTATGTGTGGGGTGTATAGTGGGGTATACATGTGGTGTGGTGTATGTGTAGGGGTATATGTGTGGGCTGATGTGTGGTGGGGTGTACATGTGGCAGGGTGTATGTGTGGGGTGTATATGTGGCAGGGTGTACATGTGGTGGGGTGTATGTGTGGGGCATATGTGTGGTAGGGTGTATATGTGGGGGCATATGTGTGTGGTGTACATGTGGCAGGGTGAACATGTGGTGGGGTGTACGTGTGGGGGTACCCCACATATGGGGGTGTATGTGTGGCAGGGTGTACATGTGGTGGGGTGTATGTGTGGGGCATATGTGTGGTAGGGTGTATATGTGGGGGCGTATGTGTGGGGTGTACATGTGGCAGGGTGAACATGTGGTGAGGTGTACATGTGGGGGTGTATGTGTGGGGGTGTATGTGTGGCGTGGGTGTACATGTGGCAGGGTGTGTGGGGCGGTGTATGTGAGGTGGGGTGTATGTGTGGGGCATATGTGTGGTGGGGTGTATATGTGGGGGCATGTGTGTGGTGTACATGTGGCAGGGTGAACATGTGGTGGGGTGTACGTGTGGGGGTACCCCACATATGGGGGTGTATGTGTGGCGGGGTGTCTGTGTGGGGTGTATGTGTGGGGTGGGTGTACATGTGGTGGGGTGTATGTGTGGGGGCGTATGTGTGGGGTGTACATGTGGCAGGGTGAACATGTGGTGAGGTGTACATGTGGGGGTGTATGTGTGGGGGTGTATGTGTGGCGTGGGTGTACATGTGGCAGGGTGTACATGGGTGTATGTGTGGCAGGGTGTATGTTTGGGGGGGGTGTATGTGTGGCAGTGTGTTAATGTTTAGAGGTGTACGTGTGTCAGGGTGTATGTGTGGCATGGTTGTACATGTGGTGGGGTGTATGTGCGGGCTGTATATGTGGCGGGGTGTATGCGGGCTGTATGTGTGGGGTGTATGTGTGGCAGGGTGTACATGTGGCAGGGTGTGTGTGTGGGGTGCATGTGTGGTGGGGTATATGTGCAGGGGTGTATATGTGGGGTTCATGTGTGGCGGGGTGTACATGTGTGGCGGGGGGTTATGTGTGGCGTGGGTGTACATGTGGCAGGGTGTGTGGGGCGGTGTATGTGAGGCGGGGTGTATGTATGGGGTGTATGTGTGGTGGTGTGTATGTGTGGGGGTATATGTGTGGGGTGTACATGTGGCGGGGTGTATGTGTGGGGTGTATGTGCAGGGGTGTATGTGTGGCAGGGTGTACATGTGGTGGGGGTATATGTGTGGGGTGTACATGTGGTGGGGTGAACATGTGGTGAGGTGTACATGTGGGGGTGTATGTGTGGGGGGTGTATGTGTGGTGTGGGTATACATGTGGCGGGGTGAACATGTGGGATGTATGCGTGGTGGGGTGTACGTGTGGCGGGGTGTATGTGTGGCAGAGTGTACATGTGGTGGGGTGTGTGTGTGGGTGTATGTGTGGCGGGGTGTATGTGTGGGGTTCATGTGTGGCAGGGTGTACATGTGGGCTGTGGGGGGTGTATGTGTGGCATGGGTGTACATGTGGTGGGGTGTGTGTGTGGGTGTATGTGTCGTGGGGTGTACATGTAGCAGGGTATATGTGTGGCAGCATGTATGTGGCGAGGTATATGTGCAGGGGTGTATGTGTGGGGTGCACATGTGACGGGGGTGCACACGTGGCGGGGTGTGTGTGGAGGGGAGTATGTGTGGGGCGTATGTGTGGCGGGGAGTACATGTGGTGGGGGTATGTTTGGGGTGTATGCGTGGTGGGGTGTATGTGTGGCAGGGTGTACATGTAG
>NW_028186397.1:1061422-1067318 GCF_003343005.1 Rhea americana | reverse complement strand
TCGCGCACTGGGAGGCCGTGGCCAGCACGCACCGCGTGAGCCTGCCCCGAGGTGAGCGGTGGCCGAGGGGCTCCCCCGAGGGGCTCCCCCGAGGGCGCCCCCGCCGGCCTCACCGCCACCCGCGTGTTGCCTTGCAGACATGGCCGGCCCCATCGCCCAGATGACCCGGCTCGGCGGGCTGCGGGAGCCGCTGCCCTACGCCACCGTGGCACGGCAGGACAAGGTGAGGCCCGCTGCCGCGGGGCGCCGGGGGCCCCTTCCTGGCGGCGGCCGGCAACCCCCCGAGGGGGGACGAAAGGCGACGCGCGGCTTCGAGACGGCGCCTCGACGTTTTGCGCCGGCTGCGCGGCTCGCGGGGGAGCGGCAGAGCCCGGCCGGCCCAGGGGAAGGGTGCTCCGCGGGACGGCCCCGCGTAGCGGGCCGAAGCGTTCCTTACTGCTTCTCCTGGCTGCCGATCCAAACCAGGTGGCTTCTCCCTAGAGGTTTCCTGCTCCGGCCGGCCAAGTTGCACACCTCCTTTCTTCTCTTGCTCAAGAAGGTGTTTCTGAGCTCTTGGATAGACAGTGAGGACGCGCTTGGCAGCTGGTTCCTCTGTCTCTGCAGGCTTGACTGGGCTTGCTACTAAGAAGACATCTGTCAGTTGCTCTGGGTGAGGAGCACTCGACCAGGTTCTCCTGGGCTGAAGTCCAGCGCTCCTGCCTGTGAAACACGTCTGAGTGTGTGGACTCTACAGAACTGAACTGGGGCTCTACCACCCTCCCCGTTCTTCTGGGTCCTGGGGACTTACCTTGCCTGGGCTCTTCTCTACACATGCCAGTCCTAGGGAAAGATGGGGCCTCCAAAACCTAGGGTGTCTGCAGGGCTCTCTGTGCCAGAGGATTCTTGGAGCTTGACTCTAGGGCTGGATGAGTAGCTGGGAGCCACCCTCTGGATTAGTGCTGATGGGGCTCACGAGCTAGGATCCTTCTGGACATGGTCCTCAGGGTCAGGCGGGTGGGTAGGGGTTTGGCTGCTCCTCCTGAGCCTTGCGTCCTTGTCATCCTCTTGGAGGCAACTGAATTATTATGCCACCTACAAAGCCTTGCTGAGGGTCCCATGCTCCTGGGTCTGTGTGAAGCACCTTCACTTGTTTTCTTTGCCAGGTCTGGTCTTCTAGAGTGGTAGTGGCTAATATAAGGGTCAGGCTCTAGGATGACCAGAAATGAGGCTTCATTGGGTTAATAGGTTTATTCTCGAATGTGACAGATGAAAATTGCAAATCATCTGTTTACTTGCCTGGCAAATGCTATTGCTCTGCTCTGCTTGGCAGGGCAGTAGCAGACACAGCCGTTTAGAGGCTGAATACTAGCTGGCCTGCAGCAGTGTGGCCCTGTCCTTCCTGGCAACCCACTGATAAACTGGAGCAGTCCAAATGCCTTCCATTTGCCTTTAGTTTGGCTTTCTGAATGGACACCTGATTTGTGTCAGGGCATAGGAAGGCTGTGCTCAGTGCTAAGGCTGGTTGGGAGTTGCTGGCTCACTTAACACATGCCAGCAGACCATGTGTTATCTCTCCCGAAGTGGAGATAGGAGCCATGAGCTCTTGGAGAACAAGGCTGAATCGTGTGATCACTGTAATCTGACAGAAGAACAAGCTGAGGCCAGGAGGGTAGGAGCCGGCCACATCTTCACACACCTTCTTGTGCAGAACCCACAGTTATGACTGTGTAATGAGCTGAACTAGGAGCAGATCCATCTGTAAGTCATCTCCCACACTTTGTTGGGTTTGTCCAGAAAAGTCTGCCCTGAAAATAGGGATTCTGACTCATCTCTGCTTTGCTCCATTACTCTTCTTCCTCCCGTCACTTCCTGATGTGGGAGAAGGATCTGAGAGGACATGCTTTCCAGCCTTTGCAGCCGTTCTGGCTGCTAGAACTCTTGTGCTATAGCAGGACCTCCCCTGCTCTTGCGTGTGAGGCTTTTCACTTCTGATGCTCCACACACAGAGTGCTGCAGGCAAAGGGCACTGTGCCTGTGAATACAGTCACACCTTCTGGAGGCATATGGGTGCCTGGAATGAGGAACATCCTTGCATGTAGGCAGGACAGCGCCTGGAGAGGAGCAGAAAGTCCTGGGCTCTCTATGAGGATGTGTTGCATTCCTTGTGCATTCCAGGAGCCTCCAAGCCTCCCTGTGCCCCATTTGTGGTGGGTTTTTTTCCAGCCCTTCACGCAGCGATGTTGAAGTGCCATTGTCTGGGCCATGCCTGACATCTCCACTTGCCCCACGTGGCTTCCACTGCCACTCACTGGCTAGCAGGGAGTCCTGCTTTTGGCAGGGTCTGGTCCCTCCCCATTCCACCCCTGCCTTTCAGCATTGGCTTTGCCACCTGAGTGCTGCAGCGTTGCCAGCATGCTTAACCCTGACTTGGCTTTCCCTGTGGCCTGTTTCAGTGTGAGGAAGCAGCCTACGAGGAGCGGCAGTACCCAGCTGGGAAGTGGGCCTATGTCACCAAGGGGGAGCCCATGTATGAGCAGAGCATCTCCATGAGCTTCATGAAGCTCATGCGCTACATCTGCAAGGAGAACTCCATAGGTGTGTGCAGGCTGGTGGCAGGAGGAGGGGGGTTGGCAGGCTGCACAGAGTCGGGCCCCGCCGTGGTCCATCCAGAGCGGGGAGGAAGGCTGCTGCTGTCAACTGAGCTGTCTCACTGTACCCACTGCCTCCCTCCAGGTTGCTATCTGGGCATGACAGTGCCAGTGCTCAACGAAATTCACCTGACCAAGGAGGGGACCGAGCTGGCACGTGAAGTCCTAACAGGCTTTTACCTCCCAGGAGCATTCCAGCAGAATCCCCCTGTCCCCACGGACCCCGAAATCCACATCACTGAGAGGGCGCCGCTCCGCGTGATAACCAGGTGACCCCAGCACCGGCAGTGTTTCGGCAGCTCTGCAGAGGTGTACAAACTCACTGCATGGCTCTTCTGGTTTATCCACCAGTGGCTGGCCTGTGCCCAGGGCAGAGGGCTGGGAGCCCTGGCTGTGGGAAAGGGGATGTGCTGGTGGCGGTGTTGCTGATGTTGCTCCTTTTGCTGCAGGGTTTTCTATGGGATGACCACTGAAGAGACGATCCTGCGAGAGATCAGTCTCTTCTGGGAGCTCCTGGGCTCCACAGACACTGTGCTCCGGGAGACCTACATCGTGGCCGTTTACGAGAATCCCAGCATCCCTCAGCGCCGCAACGAGATCTGGTTCATCCGTCGGGCGGAGTGAAGCCCCTCCTTGACTGCATGTCATCCCATGACTGAACCTGGCGTAGATGGCAGTTCTGACCTGAAGGAGGTCAATGCACATCCTGACCCACCACTGTTCACCCACGGACCGGCAGACTGGCAGAAGGCAGGGTGGGGTCGTGCTCTGCCCTGTGCAAGCCTAGCCAGGGGGGAACCTGGGGCAGTAAGCGCTGAGCATGGGCTGGGGCAATGTGCTGGCCTGGCCAGAGCCTTTTTTATCTCTGAGCTGGGATTGCAGAACCATGCCAGGCACACAAGTGGGCTTGTGGCTGGCAGTCATGGGCTGATGGCACTGAAAAGGCAAATGCCTGCACCTGAGAGACTGGCCGCTTGTCTGAGACAGAGCGACTGAAACACTGTTCCAGGGACRGTGGGACTTGAAGGGAGAAAGGGCTGGCCATAAGCAAGGTGTTGTGGATGCCGCAGGTTTCCTGCTGGGGCAGTTCTCCTTGGACTGTCGGGTGTGGCTGACCATCCCTCAGCCACGACGGAGACGCTGGCTGCCTTCGTCCAGCAGTTACGGGTGCTACTTGTGGAGCTGCTGCGCGCTGAGGGGGGCAGGCCCCACCAGCAGCAGCACCGCTGTGTGTTGTGTTGTGCATCGATCACCGAGTTTCACATCCATGAATACCGTTGGGCTTTCCTGGGGGAAGCTGGCAGTGCCAACAGCAAATAAACCTTGCTCAAACCACTGCGGCTGCAGATCCCTGGCTTTAGGGATGAGGGGTAGTCAGGCTGGGCTGGGAAGAGCACTGTGTTGTCCTCTCCCTCCTTGAGATGCTCCAGGCCACAAAGTCATGGCTAAGGAAAGCAGAGCTCTGGTGTTTGCCCAGATTATTGCCTCGAGTTCAGCTGGGCACAGCCCCTGCCTTGCTGCCCAGGCTGCTTCCATTGCTGCTACACAGAGCTGTGGCCGTGTTCCCATGCAGGTAAGGTGGTCTTCTGTCGGATGGGGTCCATTGCAGTCTTGGTTTCCCTCTGTGCAAAAATTGGCCTCTTCACTGCTTGCAGGAATGCGGTGTCAATATTGGGTCCGGTGTCAATACTGGGTCCGGTCTTGTTCAACTTATTCATCAGTGACCTGAATGAAGGGACAGAGTGCACCCTCAGCAAAGTTGCTGATGATCCAAAACTGAGAGTAGTGGCTAATACACTTCAGAGGGACCTAAAGATCCTGGAGAGATGGGCAGAGAGAAACTTCATGAAGCTGGGGAACTTCATGAAGAATGGGAAGTGCAGCATCCTGCACCTAGGGAGAAATAACCCCATGCACCAGTACAGGCTGGAGACTGACCTGCTGGAAAGTAGCTCTGTGGAGAAGGCCCTAGGTGTCCTGGTGGACAACAACTTGACCATGAGCCAGCAACGTGCCCTTATGGCCAAGAAGGCCAATGATAAACTGGGCTGCATTAGGTAGAGAATTGCCAGCAGGTTGAGGAAGGTGATCCTTGCCCTCTACTCAGCCCTGGGGAAGCCACATCTCGAGTACTGTGTCCACTTCAGGGCTCTCCAGTACAAGAGAGACATGGAGCTACTGGAATGAGCCCAGTGTAGAGCTACTAAGATGACAAAGGGACTGGAGTGTCTATCATATGAGGAAAGGCTGAGAGAGCTGTGACTGTTCAACCTGGAGAAGAGAAGACTGAGGAGAGGTTCTATCAATGTGTATGAATATCTGAAGGGAGGGTGTCAAGAGGATGGGGCCAGACTGTTCTGTGTTGCCCAATGATAGGACGAGAGGCAATGGGCACAAATGGAAACACAGGAATCTAAGAAAAACTCTTTTTTTACTGTGAAGGTGACAGCAGGTTGTGGAGCTACCATCCTTGGGGATCAAATGCTCAGGACCATGTCCAGATGGCTACATGTTGTAGGTGACTCTGCTTGAGCAGAGGGGGAGTTGAAGCAGATGATCTCCAGAGGTCTCTTCCAAGCTCAACCATTCTGTGATCCTGCGAAAGCCTTCCTAAGATACAAGAGGTGATCTGTACATCAGCAGCACTCAGCTCATGTCTCTCCTGAGGAAGGAAAATAAATTCCCTTGTGTGGGGCTGGATTGGGTGGATCAAGCAATGATGGGAGAGCAAAGACTGCTTGTGCCAGCATGCGTGGGACAGAGGCATCCTTCCTCTTGCCCTCTTACCAGCTGCTTGTTGCCAGCCCTAAGCCTGCAAGGGCGGGGGTAGGTGGAAGTCAGGCTTGCTTTCTTGAGCTGGTTGAGTAGGATGCCACTTCCTCTGAGGCTGCTCCATCTCAGCCACAACCCAAATGGCTTTTGGTGGCAGGAAGCAGTGGTTTCCCTACAAGAGCAGGCTGGTCTGCGGTTACACAGCAGCGCGCCCTGCTCCGAGAGTCCTTTCCCCAGCTCTCACGTACCTCCTGGGGCTCCCACGCCTGTTGGAGGTGCTGGCGGTGGGGGGCCCAGCGGGCACCACCAGCCAGGGCAGCAGGCCTGCTCCATCCCCCAGCTCTCACGTACCTCCTGGGGCTCCCAGGCCCGTTGGAGGTACTGGCGACGGAGGTCCCAGCGGGCACCACCAGCCAGGGCAGCAGGCCTGCTCCATCCCCCAGCTCTCACGTACCTCCTGGGGCTCCCAGGCCCGTTGGAGGTGCTGGCGGTGGGGG
>NW_028186397.1:1060450-1060957 GCF_003343005.1 Rhea americana | reverse complement strand
CCATCCCCCAGCTCTCACGTACCTCCTGGGGCTCCCAGGCCCGTTGGAGGTGCTAGCGGTGGGGGGCTCAGCAGGCGCCACCAGGCAGGCCTGCTCCAGATGGAGCCAAGGCTTCGGCATCCCTTGTGCTCAGTCCGGGGCGCCCGCAGGGATGCTGAGGTACCACGGCAAGCTCTCCAGGTGGGACCCCAAGCCCGTGGCGTTTGGGAGGCCCTCAGGTGAGGGCCGGAGAYGGGGGAAGCCGGGGGCCCGCGCCGCAGCCCCGGGCCACAGCGGGCTCTGGGGGTTGCGTGCGCTTGCTCTGCTCCACTGCAACTTTGGGCAGCGCCGAGGAGCTGAGGTGATGGCGGTGGGTGGGGGGGGAACGCGGCACCGCTGCTCCGGCGCCAGGCTGGAGGCCACGGTGAGGGGCGAAGGCAGGGGCGCTCCCTCCCCCCCGCCGCCGCCGCCGCCCCCCAAGGTGGCAGAAGGGCAAATGGCGGCGCTCGGGGGAGGCGGGGGCGAGGG